>NC_142461.1:92043939-92195454 GCF_049115385.1 Moschus berezovskii | reverse complement strand
ACTCTCCTCTTTCACTTTCATCAAGAGGCTTTTGAGTTCCTCTTCACTTTCTGCCATAAGGGTGGTGTCATCTGCATATCTGAGGTTATTGATATTTCTCCCAGCAATCTTGATTCCAGCTTGTGCTTCTTCCAGCCCAGCGTTCCTCATGATGTACTCTGCATATAAGTTAAATAAGCAAGGTGACAATATACAACCTTGACGCACTCCTTTTCCTATTTGGAACCAGTCTGTTGTTCCATGACCGGTTCTAACTGTTGCTTCCTGACCTGCATACAGGTTTCTCAAGAGGTTCCTCATTATTGTGCCTTTCACCCTCTTCTCACTTTTTCCAATGAACTGAACTATTACTGAATATTATTAAATGTCTGCTAGACACATCCACCAGGAAAAATCCATGGCATGCACCCAAAATATAGGCAGTCTTTTCTTCCTCCTGAATTAGCTCTCCATCTTATTTCATAACACTGCTTTCTACCTGATCACTAAAGCCAATATCTTGAATTTATTCCTCTTTTCTTCAAACCTCCTTTTAAGTCTAAGTGCTGTGAATTCTAACTTTTCATAGTCAAAACTATGGTTTTTTCAGGAGTCATGTGTAGATGTGAGAGTTGGACTGAGTGCCAAAGAATTGATTCCTTTGAATTGTGGTGCTGGATAATTGAGAATCCCCTGGACTACATGGAGAGCAAACCAGTCAATTCTAAAGGAAATCAACCTGAATATTCACTGGAAGAACTGATGCTGAAGCTGAAACTCCAACACTTTGGCCACCTGATGTGAAGAACCGACTCACTGGAAAAGACCCTGATCTGGGAAATATTGAAGGTAAAAGGAGAAGAGGGTGGCAGAGGATAAGATGGCTAAATAGCATCACCACCTCAATGGACATGAACCTGAGCAAACTCCAGGAGATAGTGAAGGAAAGGGAAGCCTGGCGTGTCTCAGTCCACAGGGTAGCAAAGAGTCAGACATTGCTTAGCAAGTGTAGAACAGCATTACCTCATCTGAACTAGAGAAGAAGCTACTGATTGTCTTACAATTATAAATGCAACTCCAATTACATTATTGCCCTCTTTAAACATTTCAAGCAGTTTTCCCTTGCCAAACTCCCCAAAACCCCATGACTTTCCATGGCCAATGAGCTTGCCCATGACTTTCTGGACAAGCCAGTCTTAATAAGACTTGACAGCTTGTCTGTACCAAACTCATTCTTTCCTCACTCATGACCTACATTTAAGTCACACAAAATGACTTACTGGCTAAACCTCCTTGTATTATAGCACCCTCCATTGGTGCATTTGCTCCTATTGGTTCTTAGGTTCTAGATCTCAGTTCAAATGTCATGTGGGCACCTGGATTTCAGTCCTAGCTTATTACAATACACCTGGGTACTCTTGAAGGAGACATTTAAATTTTCATAATCTTATAATCAGTTCAGTTCAATTCAGTCACTCAGTCATGTCTGACTCTGCGACCCTATGGACTGCAGCATGCCAAGCCTCCCTGTCCATCACCAGCTCCCGGAGCTTGCTCAAACTCATGTCCATCAAGTCGGTGATGCCATCCAACCATCTCATCTTCTGTCATCCCCTTATCCTCCTGCTTTCAACCTTTCCCAGAATCAGGGTCTTTTCCAAGGAGTCAGTTCTTTTCCAAGGAGTCAGTTCTGGCCAAAATATTAGAGTTTCAGTTTCAGCATCAGTCCTTCCTGAATGAACATTCAGGACTGATTTCCTTTAGGATGAACTAGTTGGATCTCCTTGCAGTCCAAGGGATTCTCAAGAGTCTTCTCCAACACCACTGTTCAAAAGCACCAATTCTTTGGCACTCAGCTTTCTTCATAGTTCAATTCTCACATCCATAAATGACTACTGGAAAAACCATAGCTTTGACTAGATGTACCTTTGTTGGTAATGTCTCTGCTTTTTAATATGCTGTCTAGATTTGTCATAGCTTTTCTTCCAAGGAGCAAGCATCTTTTAGTTTCATGGCTGCAATCACCATCTGCAGTGATTTTCAGTCAGTTCAGTTCAGTTGCTCAGTCGTGTCCGACTCGTTGCGACCCCATGAATCACAGCACGCCAGGCCTCCCTGTCCATCACCAAATCCCAGAGTTCACTCAAACTCATGTCCATCAAGTCGGTGATGCCATCCAGCCATCTCATTCTCTGCCGTCCCCTTCTCCTCCTGCCCCCAATCCTTCCCAGCATCAGACTCTTGGAGCCCCCCAAAATAAATTTGGTCATTGTTTCCATTGCTTCCCCATCGATTTGCCATGAAGTGATGGGACTGGATGCCATGATCTTAGTTTTCTGAATGTTGAGCTTTAAGCCAGCTTTTTCACTTTCCTCTTTCACTTTCATCAAGAGGCTCTTTAGTTCTTCTTCACTTTCTGCCATAAGGGTGGTGTCATCTACTATCTGAAGTTATTGATATTTCTCCCAGCAATCTTGAATCCAGTTTGTGCTTCATCCAGCCTGGCATTTCACATGATGTACTCTCCATATAAGTTAAATAAGCAGGGTGACAATATATAGCCTTGACATACTCCTTTTCCTATTTGGAACCAGTCTGTTGTTCCATGTCCAGTTCTAATTGTTGCTCCTTGACTTGCATACAGATTTCTCAGGAGGCAGGTTAGGTGGTCTGGTATTTCCATCTCTTGAAGAATTTTTCACAGTTTGTTGAGATCTACACAGTCAAAGATTTTGTTGTAATCAATAAAGCAGAAGTAGATGTTTTTCTGTAACTCTAGCTTTTTTGATGATACAGCAGATGTTGGCAATTTGATTTTCTGGTTCCTCTGTCTTTTCTAAATCCAGCTTGAACATCTAGAAGTTCTCAGTTCATTTACTGTTGAAGTCTGGCTTGGAGAATTTTGAGCATTACTTTACTAGCGTGTGAGATGAGCACAGTTGTGTGGTAGTTTGAACATCCTTTGGGACTGTAATGAAAACTGACCTTTTCCAGCCCTGTGGCAACTGCTGAGTTTTCCAAATTTGCTGGCATATTGAGTGCAGCACTTTCACAGCATCATCTTTCAGGATTTGAAATAGCTCAGCTGAAATTCCATCACCTTCACTAGCTTTGTTTGTAGTGATGCTTCCTAAGCCCATTTGACAATCTTCACTCATAAAGCAGTCATAACACAAAATCTACTTTGAGAATTGTTGTGAACATTAAATGAGGAGGGAGGTGAACAAGATGGCGGAGGAATAGGACGGCGAGACCACTCTCTCCTCCACAAATTCATCAAAAGAACATTTGAACCCGGAGTAAAGTCCACAAAACAACTTCTGAATGCTGTCAGAGGACGTCAGGCACCCAGAAAAGCAGCCCATTGTCTTCGAAAGGAGGTAGGAAAAAACATAAAAGATAAAAAGTGAGACAAAAGAAGTAAGGACAGAGCTCCGTCCCGGGAAGGGAGGCTTTAAAAAGAGAGAAGTTTCCAAACACCAGGAAACACTCTCACTGGCGAATCTGTGGCGAGCCTTGGAAGATCAGAGGGCCACATAACCCTCTTTTTTTTTAAGATTTTTTTAAAACCCACAGACTACCCGCCAAACGGTAACTCCCAGCGGAGAAGCAGTGCAGACGCCTGCATACGCCATTAGCAAGCGGGGGATGGGCAGGGAGGAGCCGGCTGAACTGCTTAGAGAGAGGACTGGGCTTGAATGCCGCGAGAACAATTTGAGAGAACCGGGGAGAGCAAAGCAGACTGTGGGATAGCTTCCCCACAAAAAGGTGGAAAGCTCTAACCTAAGACTCGGCCAGCCCCGCTCACAGAATAAAGGACTGAGCAGAGCGAGCCGGCTGCGGCTGGCCCATCCCCCATCCCCCACCGAGACAGGCAGGGAGCGCAGCCAGAGCCGGAGCGGGCAACCGCGGCCCCAGAAAGGCATCTGATACAAACTGCAGGCAGGCTTGTTGCTAATCAGGACTTCTTGGGCTCGGGCTGGTCGATATCCCCCTGAGAAGGTGCACCGGTTGTACACCCAGAAAACTGAGTGGCAGGGACTGGTGAGGCAATAAGTCGCAGAGACCGCGCTCACCAAACACCTGGTCCCCTGAGCTGCTCGGACCAGGGAAGGCACAAAACGCAGGCCCAACCAAGTCTGCTCCTTTGTGGAGTACCTGAGAACCTGAACTTGAGCCGCTCAGACCTGGGAAGTGCATACAACCCGGCGCCGGCCTCGGACAGTTCCCGACAGAGCAACCTAGAGCCTGTGCAGTGAAGACTGGGACAGCATACGTGCTGTGAGCGGGGGGAAACCCAGTGTGGCCGAGACGCTGCAAGCACTCCCCACAGACGCCAGAGATATTCGTCTGCAGCGTTCCTCCCTTCCCAGAACAGGACTGAACAACTGAGCCTTAAAATGTGTCCACCCACCCCCTAGTATCAGGGCGGAAATTAGACACTGAAGAGACCAGCAAACAGAGGCTAAAACAGAGGAAACCACCTTGGAAATGACAGATAGAGACGTCTAGAGGCTACTCCAAGAATAAGACCAAAAACCAGAGGCAAGAGGCTTAAGCCCGAATCCTGAGAACACCAGAGAACTCCTGACTCCAGGGAACATTAATCGATAGGAGCTCATCATACGTCTCCATACCTACACTAAAACCAAGCACCACCCAAGGGTCAACAAGTTCCAGAGCAAGACATACCACGCAAATTCTCCAGTAACACAGGAAACTAGCCCTGAGCTTCAATATACAGGCTTCCCAAAGTCACTCCAAACCCACTGACATCTCATAACTCTACTAGACACTTCATTGCACTCCAGAGAGAACAAATCCAGCTCCACCCACCAGAACACCGACACAAGCTTCCGTAACCAGGGAACCTTGACAAGTCACCTGTCCAACCCCACACACAACGAGGAAACTACATAATAAAGAGAACTCCACAAACGGCCGGAAGAGGGAAAGGCCACCCCAAGCAAAGCATTATAAGCAAGATGAAGAGGCAGAGAAATACCCAGCAAGTAAAGGAACAAGATAATTGCCCATCAACACAAACAAAAGAGGAAGATATAGGGAATCTACCTGATAAAGAATTTCGAATTTTGATGGTGAAAATGATTCAAAATCTTGAAAGCAAAATGGAGTTACAGATAAATAACCTGGAGAAAAAGATTGAGAAGATGGAAGAAAGGTTTAATAAGGACTTAGAGGAAATAAAAAAGAGTCAATATACAATGAATAATGCAATAGATGAGATCAGAAACACTCTGGAAGGAACAAACAGTAGAATAACAGAGGCAGAAGACAGGATAAGCGAGTTAGAAGATAGAATTGTAGAAATAAATGAAACAGAGAGGAAAAAAGAAAAACGAATTAAAAGAAATGAGGACAATATTAGAGACCTCTGGGACAATGTTAAACGCTCCAACATTCGAATCATAGGAATCCCAGAAGAAGAAGACAAAAAGAAAGACCATGAAAGAATACTTGAGGAGATAATAGTTGAAAATTTCCCTAAAATAGGGAAAGAAATAATCACCCAAGTCCAAGAAACCCAGAGAGTCCCCAACAGGATAAACCCAAGGCGAAATACTCCAAGACACATATTAATCAAATTAACAAAGGTCAAACACAAAGAACAAATATTAAAAGCAGCAAGGGAAAAACAGCAAATAACACACAAGGGTATCCCCATAAGGATAACAGCCGATCTTTCAACAGAAACTCTTCAGGCCAGGAGGGAATGGCAAGACATACTTAAATTGATGAAAGAAAATAACCTACAGCCCAGACTACTGTACCCAGCAAGGATCTCATTCAAATATGAAGGAGAAATCAAAAGCTTTACAGACAAGCAAAAGCTGAGAGAATTCAGCATCACCAAACCAGCTCTCCAACAAATGCTAAAGGATCTTCTCTAGACAGGAAACACAGAAAGGGTGTATAAACTCGAACCCAAAGCAATAAAGAAAATGGCTACGGGATCGTACTTATCAATAATTACCTTAAACGTAAATGGGTTGAATGCCCCAACCAAAAGACAAAGGCTGGCTGAATGGATACAAAAACAAGACCCCCATATATGTTGTCTGCAAGAGACCCACCTCAAAACGAGGGACACACACAGACTGAAAGTGAAGGGCTGGAAAAAGATATTCCATGCAAATAGAGACCAAAAGAAAGCAGGAGTAGCAATACTCATATCAGATAAAATAGACTTTAAAACAAAGGCTGTGAAAAGAGACAAAGAAGGAAACTACATAATGATCAAAGGATCAATCCAAGATGAAGATATAACAATTATAAATATTTGTGCACCCAACATAGGAGCACCGCAATATGTAAGACAATTACTAACAAGTATGAAAGGGAAAATTAACAATAATGCAATAATAGTGGGAGATTTTAATACCCCACTTACATCTATGGATAGATCAACTAAACAAAAAATTAACAAGGAAACACAAACTTTAAATGATACAATAGACCAGTTAGACCTAATAGATATCTATAGGACATTTCACCCCAAAACAATGAATTTCACCTTTTTCTCAAGCGCACACAGAACCTTTTCCAGGATAGATCACATCCTGGGCCATAAATCTAGCCTTGGTAAATTCAAAAAAGTTGAATTCATTCCATGCATCTTTTCTGACCACAATGCAGTAAGATTAGATCTCAATTACAGGAGAAAAACCATTAAAAATGCCAACATATGGAGGCTGAACAACACGCTGCTGAATAATGAACAGATCATAGGAGAAATCAAAAGAGAAATCAAAATATGCATAGAAATGAATGAAAATGAAAACACAACAACCCAAAACGTCTGGGACACTGTAAAAGCAGTGCTAAGGGGGAAGTTCATAGCAATACAGGCACACATCAAGAAACAAGAAAAAAGTCAACTAAATAACCTAACTCTACATCTAAAGCAACTAGAAAAGGAAGAAATGAAGAACCCCAGGGTCAGTAGAAGGAAAGAAATTGTAAAAATTAGGGCAGCGATAAATGCAAAAGAAACAAAAGAGACCATAGCAAAAATCAACAAAGCCAAAAGCTGGTTCTTTGAGAAGGTAAATAAAATTGACAAACCGCTAGCCAGACTTGTCAAGAAACAAAGGGAGAAAAACCAAATCAATCAAATTAGAAATGAAAATGGAGAGATTACAACTGACAACACAGAAATACAAAGGATTATTAGACAATACTATCAGCAATTATATGGCAATAAAATGAATAACCTGGAAGAAATGGACAAATTCCTAGAAAAGGACAACTTTCCAAAACTGAACCAGGAAGAAATAGAAAATCTGAACAGACCCATCACAAGCACAGAACTAGAGGCTGTAATCAGGAATCTTGCAGCAAACAAAAGCCCAGGTCCAGACGGCTTCACAGCCGAATTCTACCAAAAATTTAGAGAAGAGCTAACACCTATTCTACTCAAACTCTTCCAGAAAATTGCTGAGGAAGGGAAACTTCCCAACTCATTCTATGAGGCCACCATCACCCTAATCCCAAAACCTGGTAAAGACCCCACAAAAATAAGAAAACTACTGGCCAATATCACTGATGAACATAGATGCAAAAATCCTTAACAAAATTCTAGCAATCAGAATCCAACAACATATTAAGAAGATCATACATCATTACCAAGTGGGCTTTATCCCAGGAATGCAAGGATTCTTCAATATCCCCAAATCAATCAACGTAATACACCACATTAACAAACTGAAAAATAAAAATCATATGATTATCTCAATAGATGCAGAGAAAGCCTTCGACAAAATTCAACATCCATTTATGATAAAAACCCTCCAGAAAGTGGGAATAGAAGGGATGTATCTCAACATAATAAAAGCTATATATGACAAACCCACAGCAAACATTATCCTCAATGGTGAAAAACTGAAAGCATTTCCCCTAAAGTCAGGAACAAGACAAGGGTGCCCACTCTCACCACTACTATTCAACATAGTTCTGGAAGTTTTGGCTACAGCAATCAGAGCAGAAAAAGACATAAAAGGAATACAAATTGGAAAAGAAGAAGTAAAACTTTCACTGTTCGCTGATGACGTGATCCTCTACACAGAAAACCCTAGAGCCTCTACCAGAAAACTACTAGAGCTAATCAATGATTACAGTAATGTTGCAGGATATAAAATCAACACACAGAAATCCCTTGCATTCCTCTACACTAATAATGAGAAAATAGAAAGAGAAATTAAGGAAACTATTCCATTCACTGTTGCAACGAAAAGAATTAAATACTTAGGAATATATCTACCTAAGGAAACAAAAGACTTGTACATGGAAAACTATAAAACACTACTGAAAGCAATCAAAGAGGACACTAATAGATGGAGAAATATACCATGCTCATGGATTGGAAAAATAAATATTGTAAAAATGAGTATACTACCCAAAGTAATTTATACGTTCAATGCAATCCCTATCAAGCTACCAACGATATTTTTCACAGAACTAGAACAAATAATCTCACAATTTGTATGGAAATACAAAAAACCTTGAATAGCCAAAGCAATCTTGAGGAAGAAGAATGGAACTGGGGGAATCAACCTGCCGGACTTCAGGCTCTACTACAAAGCCACAGTCATCAAGACAGTATGGTACTGGCGTAAAGACAGAAATATAGATCAATGGAACAAAATAGAAAGCCCAGAGATAAATCCACGCACCTATGGACACCTCATCTTTGACAAAGGAGGCAAGAATATAAAATGGACAAAAGACAGTCTCTTTAACAAGTGGTGCTGGGAAAACTGGTCAGCCATTTGTAAAAGAATGAAACTAGAACACTTCCTAACACCATACACAAAAATAAACTCAAAATGGATTAGAGAGCTAAATGTAAGACCAGAAACTATAAAACTCCTAGAGGAGAACGTAGGCAAAACACTCTCCGACATAAATCACAGAAGGATCCTCCAAGATTCACCTCCCAGAATATTGGAAATAAAAGCAAAAATAAACAAATGGGACCTAATTAAAATCAAAACTTCTGCACAGCAAAGGAAACTCTAAGCAAGGTGAAAAGACAGCCTTCAGAATGGGAGAAAATAATAGCAAATGAAGCAACTGATAAAGGATTAATCTCCAAAATATACAAGCAGCTCCTGCAGCTCAACTCCAGAAAAATAAATGACCCAATCAAAAAATGGGCCAAAGAACTAAACAGACATTTCTCCAAAGAGGACATACAGATGGCTAACAAACACATGAAAAAATGCTCAACATCCCTCATCATCAGAGAAATGCAAATCAAAACCACAATGAGATACCATTTCACACCTGTCAGAATGGCTGCTATCCAAAAGTCTACATGTAATAAATGCTGGAGAGGATGTGGAGAGAAAGGAACCCTCTTACTCTGTTGGTGGGAATGCAAACTAGTACAGCCACTCTGGAGAACAGTGTGGAGATTCCTCAAAAAACTGGAAATAGAACTGCCATATGATCCAGCAATCGTACTCCTGGGCATACACACTGAGGAAACCAGAATTGAAAGAGACACATGTACTCCAATGTTCATTGCAGCACTGTTTATAATAGCCAGGACATGGAAGCAACCTAGATGTCCATCTGCAGATGAATGGATAAGAAAGCTTTGGTACATATACACAATGGAGTATTATTCAGCCATTAAAAAGAATACATTTGAATCAGTTCTAATGAGGTGGATGAAACTGGAGCCTATTATACAGAGTGAAGTAAGTCAGAAAGAAAAACACCAATACAGCATACTAACGCATATATATGGAATTTAGAAAGATGGAAATGATAACCCTGTATACGAGACAGCAAAAGAGACACAGATGTATAGATCAGTCTTTGGGACTCTGTGGGAAAGGGTGAGGGTGGGATGATTTGGGAGAATGGCATTGAAACACGTATGTTGTCGTATGTGAAATGAATCACTAGTTCAGGGTCAATGCATGTTATAGGATGCTCGGGGCTGGCACTAGTTCAGGGTCAATGCATGTTATAGGATGCTCGGGGCTGGCATGCGGGGATGACACAGAGGGAGGATAAAGGGAGGAGGGAGGTGGGAGGGGGGTTCAGGAGGGGGAACTTATGTAAACCCGGGGCAAATTCATGTCAATGTATGGCAAAACCAACCAATATAATATTGTAAAATAATTTGCCTCCAATAAAAAATAAATTAACTACAAAAAAAAAAAAATTAAATGAGGTGATAGTCCTAAAATGGGTTTATAATGACTGATAGTAACATGCACTAATAAATATAATATTATTATATTATTGTATAATATATAATATTATATATATTATTAAATATAATATTATTATAATAGTATGTAGAAACATATGCAAAGGGATTTTATTCAACTACCAATAGAAGAAAATGTTTCTGTAGGGAATCACATGTATGAGGTTGAAAGCCAAGTTGGATGGACGTGTGGCACTTGTTTATGTCATGGGGCAGTGAGAGGAAACAGCTCATCAGTTATCCTTTTGAGCTATAGAGAAATCAGACTGATGCCTATGGCTCTTTGGTGCTCATTCATTATTCTCTCTAGTGGATGAAATGGAGCATGATAGTAGCTTTAGGGGCCAAAGAGCACAGCCAAGTATGTATTTTCCACTTGGACACTGAAATCAATCAGAAAAACTAGAAGACTGACTTTAGGCATTACAGAAATTCCAGGGTGGGGAGTAGTATTCAGTATGCTATGTAAGCCAGGCTCACTGTCTTATAGAAAAATGATATATTTTTCTCCAAGTTTTCTTCTCTTACTCCCAACTCATGTCTAGCCTTTCTGACCAAAATGTAACAGCTGCCTTAGTTTGTCCCATTTATTTATTGCTGAAACTGATACTGGTGCTTACCATGGGTGGTATGTGCTATTAAAATCAGTTTATTCCAGATACATTTTATTGTTTTTGGTGTGTTTATTAGCCAATTGCTTTATGACCATTTTTTTTAGTATTCTTTATGACAACCATCTGTAGCTAAAATGAATTTGAAGTTTTCCAATCCAAATACACCCATGTGACTATCCAGTAAGGAACACAGGACTTTATTCTATGCTGACTATTCAGGCAGTCACACCTAAAGTAAAACTCTAAATTATAAAGTTTACAACTTAAATATTTAAATAAAAACATCCTAGTAATCTATTTTTTTTCTTATATAAACATGTTCAGTTCAGTTCAGTTCAGTCGCTCAGTCGTGTCCGACTCTCCGCGACCCCATGAATCACAGCACGCCAGGCCTCCCTGTCCCTCACCAACTCCCGGAGTACACTCAAACTCATGTCCACAGAGTCGGTGATGCCATCCAGCCATCTCATTCTCTGTCGTCCCCTTCTCCTCCCGCTCCCAACCTTTCCCAGCATCAGAGTCTTTTCCAGTGAGTTAACTCGCCGCATGAGGTGGCCAAAGTATTGCAGTTTCAGCTTCAGCATCAGTCCCTCCAATGAACATCCAGGATTGATCTCCTTTAGAATGGACTGGTTGGATCTCCTTGCAGTATAAGGGACTCTCAAGAGTCTTCTCCAACACCACAGTTCAAAAGCAAACATGTTGGCAGTATTCAAAGCTTCCCAGAAAATTGCTTCCAGTTCCTGGCTTTATCTTTACATGATATTTTTATATAGCTTAATGGATTCAAAATGTATACATGCAATAGATAATGTGTTTAAAAAATCAATACCTATGCTAAGTTTATAGTAACTTGGATATTTCCAAGGCATATGGCATTCTAGACAACATTTATTTTCAAAACAGAAGAGTATTAAAAAAAGAGTAAAATAAACAGTATTATGTCAATTCATGTTTAGAGAATTTGAAATCTTGAGAATTTAAGATCACAGTGGCAAAGTAAAATTGGATAGTTAAATAGTTACAAATACGCTATTTATAAAGCTGTAAAATATTGGCATGTGTGATCGGACTGTTTCAAATTGAGGTTATGCTATCTTCTCCATCTTTGCCTTTTCTATAATGAAACAAATCTCCTTTCAGAATTATTCAAAGCACAAATGCAGAAAAATCAAAAAATATTGTGAGGTCATTCTTGACCAATAGACTCAGAGGCATTATTAAACTCATAATCAAAAATGATTTGTAGTTTCAAATAGTGATCATTGTGTAGGATTTCTAATAAGACAGCCTAGGTTTTAACTCACTTGCCATTCATTCAGTAAGAAACATTGGACAAATTGCTTAACCTTTTAAGTCACAATTTTCTCATTTCTAAAGTGATGGATAATAAGAAGTGCTTCCCAGTACACTGAGATTATGTAAAATGTGTATGTATTTGGTTGGCCCAAAAGTTCATCTGGAAACATCTTACAGAAAAGCCAAAATGAACTTTTGGGCCAACTAAATATATGGCACAGAATAAATGCCTACAGAAGTTAATGATGTATTTTATTAATAGTTTGAACTTTAATATCTTAATATATATAATACAGTTTCCAAATTTTATATGATTAAGCTTTAAATATTCAAAGACATACATTTATGTCTTTATATTTAAATTAGTTTTTTGTCAGCAGTACATATATGTATTTTTATTCAAGCTGACAATCTATTTTTTTATTTGACTTTTTAAAATATAAATTTATTTATTTTAACTGGAGGCTAATTACTTTACAATATTGTATTGGTTTTTCTATACATTGACAAGAATCCACCACAGGTATACATGTGTTCCCCATCCTGAAACCCCCTCCCACCTCCCTCCCCATACCATCCCTCTGGGTCATCCCAGTGCACCAGCCCCGAGCATCCTGTATCATGCATCAAACCTGAACTGGCGATTCGTTTCACATATGATAATATACATGTTTCAATGCCATTCTCCCAAATCATCCCACCCTCACCCTCTTCCACAGAGTCCAAAAGACTGTTCTATACATCTGTGTCTCTTTTGCTGTCTCACATACAGGGTTATCACTACCATCTTTCTAAAGTCCATATATATGCGTTAGTATACAGTATTGGTGTTTTTCTTTCTGGCTTACTTCACTCTTTATAATAGGCTCCAGTTTCATCCACCTCCTTAGAACTGATTCAAATGTATTCTTTTTAATGGCTTAGTAATACATTCTAAAGGAAATCAATCCTGGGTGTTCATTGGAAGGACTGATGCTAAAGCTGAAACTCCAATACTTTGGCCACCTCATACGACGAGTTGACTCACTGGAAAAGACTCTGATGCTGGGAAGGATTGGGGGCGGGAGGAGAAGGGGACGACAGAGAATGAGATGGCTGGATGGCATCACCAACTCTGTGGACATGAGTTTGAGTGAACTCTGGGAGTTGGTGAGGGACAGGGAGGCCTGGCGTGCTGTGATTCATGGGGTCGCGGAGAGTCAGACACGACTGAGCGACTGAACTGAACTGAATACTCCATTGGGTATATGTACCACGGCTTTCTTATCCATTCATCTGCTGTTGGACATCTAGGTTGCTTCCATGTCCTGGCTATTATAAACAGTGCTGTAATGAACATTGGGGTACATATGTCTCTTTCAACTCTAGTTTCCTCAGTGTGTATGCCCAGGACTGGGGTTGCTGGGTCGTATGGCAGTTCCATTTCCAATTTTTTAAGGAATCTCCACACTGTTCTCCACAGTGGCTGTACTAGTTTGCATTCCCACCAACAGTGTAAGAAGGTTCCCTTTTCTTCACACCCTCTCCAGCATTTATTGCTTGTAGATTTTTGGATAGCAGCCATTCTGATTGGCATGAAATGGTACTTCATTGTGGCTTTGATTTGCATTTCTCTGATAATGAGTGATGTTGAACATCTTTTCATGTGTTTGTTAACCATCTGTATGTCTTCTTTGGAGAAATGTTGCTTTAGTTCTTTGGCCCACTTTTTGATTGGGTCATTTATTTTTTTGGAATTGAGCTGCAGGAGTTGCTTACATATTTTTGAGATTAATTCTTTGTCTATTGCTTAATTTGCTATTATTTTCTCCCATTCTGCAGGCTGTCTTTTCACCTTGCTTATAGTTTCCTTTGTTGTACAGAAGTTTTAATTTTAATTAGGTCCCATTTGTTTATTTTTGCTTTTATTTCCAATATTCTGGGAGGTGGATAATAGAGGATCCTGCTGTGATTTATGTCAGAGAGTGTTTTGCTTATATTCTCCTCTAGGAGTCTTATAGTTTCCGGTCTTACGTTTAGATCTTTAATCCATTTTGAGTTTATTTTTGTGTATGGTGTTAGAAAGTATTCTAGTTTCATTCTTTTACAAGTGGTTGACCAGTTTTCCCAGCACCACTTGTTAAAAAGATTGTCTTTTCTCCATTGTATATTCTTGCCTCCTTTGTCAAAGATAAGGTGTCCATAGGTGCATGGATTTATCTCTGGGCTTTCTATTTTGTTCCATTGATCTATATTTCTGTCTTGATGCCAGTATCATTCTGTCTTGATGAATGTGGCTTTGTAGTAGAGCCTGAATTGCTATGAACCTTCCCCTTAGTCCTGCTTTTACAGTGTCCCACAGGTTTTGGGTTGTTGTGTTTTTGTTTTCATTCATTTCTATGCATATTTTGATTTATTTTTTGATTTCTTCTTTGATTTGTTGGCTATTCAGCAGCATGTTGTTCAGCTTCCATATGTTGGGATTGTTAATAGTTTTTCTCCTGTAATTGAGATCTAGTCTTACTGTATGGTGGTCAGAAAAGATGCTTGGAATGATTTCAATTTTTTTGAATTTACCAAGGCTAGATTTATGGCCCAGGATGTGATCTATCCTGGAGAAGGTTCCGTGTGCATTGAGAAAAAGGTGAAATTTGTTGTTTTGGGGTGAAATGTCCAATAGGTATCAATTAGGTCTATCTGGTCTATTGTATCATTTAAAGTTTGTGTTTCCTTGTTAATTTTCTGTGTAGTTGGTCTATCCATTGGTGTGAGTGGGGTATTAAAGTCTTCCACTATTATTGTGTTATTGTTAATTCCCCTTTCATACTTGTTAGCATTTGTCTTACATATTACGGTGCTCCTATGTTGGGTGCATATATATTTATAATTGTTATATCTTCTTCTTGGATTGATTCTTTGATCATTATGTAGTGTCCTTTGTCTCTTTTCACAACCTGTGTTTTAAAGTCTATTTTATCTGATATGAGTATTGTTACTCCTGCTTTCTTTTGGTCTCTGTTTGCATGGAATATCTTTTTTCAGCCCTTCACTTTCAGTCTCTATGTGTCCCTTGTTTCCAATCTTTATATTTAAATTGGTATATTTAGACCATTTGCAGTTATGGTGACTATCAATATTGCATTAAAATCTAACCTCTTGCTAACTGTTTTTCTTTGTTCCATTTGTACTGTACTTCATTTCTTTTTTTTTTTCTTTTCTTTCTTTCTTGGGATAGGTATTTTTATGATGATATTTCATCTCTTGACTTATTAGTTATACCTCTGTTTAAAATTTTTTAGTAATTACCCTGGGATTTACAACATACATTTCAGATTAATCTGAGTCTACCTTCAAACAATGTTATATTACTTTATAAGCAATGTACAGCCTTTACAATAGTGTATTAATTCTTCCCACCTATTCCATATGCTATTATTTTTCACATGCTTTTCTTTTATATGTGCCATGTATATTACCAGCCAGTTATCTTTCAGCACATTTACAAATAAGAAATAAATTTTATCTCATTTTCATTCACTCCAGTTCCCTTTCTCCTCATTTTTTGGGGTATAGATCCAAGTTTCCAACTGACCTATATTTCTTCTGCCTTTAATATTTCTTCTGCCTTTAATATTTCTTCTTTCCTTTAGTATTGTCTTATAAAGTATGTCAGGCAATGAATTATTTCAATTGTTGTAGAATGTTTGTTTTTTTTCCTCTCTCTTCTCTTTTACTAGATGTATTGTCAAATTCTGGGTTGACATTTCTCCCTAATACTTTAAATATGTCACTACATTTACTTTCTGCTTAAGTAGTTTCTGATGAGAAGTCTGTTTTAATTATTATGCTTGTTTCTCTGTAGGGAAGTTTTTCTTTTCTGGCTAACTTCAATATTTTCTCTCTCATTTTCAGAAATTTGAATACTATATGCCTATGTGTGTGTATCTGCGTGTTTGATGTTTATCCTGCTTGGTGTTCTGTGAGCTTCTTGGATCTGTGATTTCATGTCTGTTACTAATTTTACTAATGGTAAAATTCTGTGCCATTATTTTAAAAAATATTTCTTCTGCTCCATTTTTGCCCTCTTTTCCGTTAGTATATGTTACACTGCTTGAAATTGTCCCACTCTATTTATTGGGTGCTTTATTCTTTTTTATTCATTGTTTGTTTTCTCTGTTTTTCAGTTTGGTTAATTTTCATTCATCTATCATCAAATCACAGATTCTTTCCTTGGCTGTGTTGAGTCTACTGAACCTATTGGAAGTCTTTAAAGCTGTTACTGATTATTTTACTTTCAGTATTTTTATTTGATTCTTCCTTATAGTTTCCATCTCTCTGTTTATTTCATATTTGATGTCATCCTCTTTGTTCTATTAGAGTCAGTAACATATTGATCAAAATTAGTTAAAATTCTGTAGTTCCAACCTCTGTGTCGTAGCCAGTCTGATCCTGATACTTCACCTCGTCTGTGAGTGTGTGTGTATGTGTGTATGTTTGCCTTTTCACCTACCTTAGAATTTTTGTTGTTGTTGAAAGTCAGACAACTTGTGTAGGGCTAAAGATTCTGGGGTGAATATTTTTTATAGTTGGAGATGAGTACCCATTTTCTTGAGCTAGACCTTAATTATGGGGTTTGTGTTAACCTGTGCAGAGTTTGGAGTTTGTCATTCTTATGGTTACTCTAAGTGTACTCCAGGCTTAAAATTCCTCTAGTGACAACTGTGTTTACAGTGTAGGCTGATCTGCTAGAGGTTTTTTAATGTCTGTTCCTCCTTGGATTTTCAGCTTCCTTTTGTACTGTTGCCTGTGAGGATCAATCTCCTGCTGGTCTCCCAGGGTATTCCACTGCTATTTTACTCTAACCTTGCTAGCCTGGTTGTGGAGGGATGCGAGGGAGTGAGCATGCCCTGGTGTTATGATTCAGTCTTGGTCTTAGGCAGGACTCTGTCCCTGGTCTGGGAGATGGCCTTCACAAGCATTCTGCCCACTTGGGTGCAGAGAAGGACCTTGCAGGTATTTCTCCCCATGTGCTGTCCTGTGTGCTCAGTCATGTCTGGCTCTTTGTGACGCCATGGACTGCAGCCTGCCAGGCTCCTCTGTCCATGGGATTCCCCAGGCAAGAATACTGGAGTGGGTTACCATTTGCTCCTCCAGGGATCTTCCCCACCCAGGGATTGAACCCAAGTCTCAGACTTGCATCTCCTGCATTGGCAGGCAGGTTCTTTTATCGTTAGCACCACCTGGGAAGCCTTTCTTCCCATAGGGAAAATATAAATACTCATATGGTATGGCTCACAGAGGAAGCATGTTTCTTCTTTCCTGTGCCCTTCCCCAAATGCAGTGGATTTCCATCAGTACCCTAAGCTGTTTCCCCTGCAGATTAAGCCCTTTCATCCTACAACGGAGATACAGGAGATAGGTTTCAGCAGTGGCTGCTGTTCCTTTTCTCTGTCGGCACCATGAAAAAAGCTTTCTCAGGATTCTTCCAAGTCTTTCCTATGAGTACAGCTGCAAGAATGTGCAAACACCTCTATATCTGCCACACCCAGGGGCTTTACACTCTCACACTAGCCTACTCAGCCTCCAGCAATTTCTGAAAACATTTTAGCTGTGTCTCCTTGCAGTCTTATGTGGAATCTGGCAGAATCTGCCACAGGTAAGTAATGTTCAGGTGCTATTTATCCCTAAAGGCTTCTGTCTCTCTTGATATTTGAGTTTACTTGTTTGCCCAGAAACCTTACTTCTATGATGGGTCCAGGTTTTTTCTTGTTGTAAGGGTGGAAATAATATTTTTTACAGCTTTCTACATCTCCAAGCTGAAACCACAAGTCTTTTAATCATTAATTTAATAATGACATTAAGGCAAATATGTGAAAGTTTAGTCTATAAAGTAGACATTATTATATTAATTGAAAGCAGAGTAATTTGAATATAATAAAGAATGAACAATAGGAACAATGAAGACATACCAAGACATTAAGGAATTTTTTTCAGTTGTATCAGAAAAAAGTAAATCTGGCTTTTGAATCTCTCTAAAACTATACCGGAATTTGTTGCCTTTGGGAATTTTGTATATGATTGTTAAAAATTAAGATAAAGATGAGCCTTCTATTGTGACCATCTCAACTATCAAAAAAGTACAATGTGATTCAATGTATTCTTACTTAAGTCAAGAAGGGTCTTGTTTCTGACTTATGTTGGACAGAATAATTTGGACTGCAGGTAGCAGAGTATCCCAACTTGAATCATAGGAAATGGAATGTCTGGAGACAGTGATTCTAAGGTTGGTGAATTCAGAGTCTCCACCAAGACATCTCTGGCCTGGCAACTTCTGTACAAAATCATTGCCAATGACTCAGGACAACCAAGCAAGAACAGACAAGCAAGAACAGACGGGAAGGCCAGGCACTGAAATATGCATCACTCAGCAACATCAGCCCAGGAAGGCACATGTTCCCACTACAGAGACAGTGAAGATGGTCATTTCCAGTTTCAACACATGTCATTCAGTTTGAGTGTGGCTGTTTGGCAACTCCCCTTCTGTACCAGTTCTGATGATCACACTGCCTTATTATGAGCCAGTGTTAGTCTAAGTACTTATAAGCAATAGCTCGTGTAATCTGCACAATAATCCTATGCGGCAAGTATTATTATTACAGACTTTTTTTTTTCTTTTGTTCACACCACACAGCATGAAGGATCTTAGCTCCCCTGCTGCTGCTGCTGAGTAACCTCAGTCGTGTCTGACTCTGTGCGACCCCACAGACGGAAGCCCACCAGGCTCCCCCGTCCCTGAGATTCTCCAGGGAGAACACCGGAGTGGGTTGCCATTTCCTTCTCCAATGCAAGAAAGTGAAAAGTGAAAGTGAAGTCGCTCAGTTGTGTCCGACCCTTAGCAACCCCACGGACTGCAGCCGACCAGGCTCCTCCATCCATGGGATTTTCTAGGCAAGAGTACTGGAGTGGCTTGCCATTGCCTTCTCCGCTTAGCTCCCCTACCAGGGATCTAACCCATGCCCCCTGCAGTGGAAGTGCAGAGTCTTCAGCACTGGACCACCAGGGAGTCCTAAGGCAGGTGCTATTATTCTCCCTTTCTTCAATGGGGAAAGTAAAGTTCAGTGATGCTGAGTTACTTGCTTATGGTCACAAAACCAGAAAGAGATGAATGTGGGATTTAAACATGACTCCATAATCCAAACCCTTAGGTAGTGTGTCATTCTGCCTTTAACATTTTCTCCCCTTGATATCTCTGATTATTTATTTGATCTTTCTTTGTTTCATTCACTGGTTCTTTTTTTTTTTTTTTTATCCCTTGCTCCAAAAAGAAGAACTCCTCCCAAGATGTGGTTTTCTTCTTCCTCCGTGGATGCTTGTGCTCCCAGGGCTTAATTGTTGGTGCTCAACACAGCACCACCATGGTGATCAGTGATGAAGTGATATGCTGTCCAACCCTTCCACAGCTGTTTCACACCTTTTCTACCCACAATCCTCCAGCACACCCCTTTCCATCTCCAATTCTGCTGGCGCTCTGCTTCTTATCCCATCATCCTCCAAAAAGAAGAACTCCACAAGGGGTTTTCCACATGCTCCCATCACCAGTCCACCACTCTCTTTTTTCCTGTTCCACTCGTTGCTTCTTCTCAATGTCTTTTGTCGAGTTTCTCCATTCTTCACATTTCTAAATATCAGCTTCCTGTGCTCAGGACCGGAAACTCTTCCTCTATTTCTTGATGATGTTTATATCAATTTTTCATTGCAGACTTTCCCTCAGAATTCTTGTATATTACCCATCTCCCTAGTTTATCTATAAGAGGCACCTCAAATCACACGCCCCCAAATTAATCTTGGTTTAGCCCACAAAAACTGCTCTTTCCCAACTATATAAAAGGCAAATATGTCATTTCACCACTCAGATTCCGAAACCATGGTGTTGACCTTGATTCTTCTAACAATTTTACATTCAATCACTCGACAGATTTGTTTACCTCTACCTTCAAAATACATCCAGCATCCAAGCCACTATCACTTCTTATCTTGAATTTTGTAATGACTTTTTTACGGCAAAGAAGACCTTCTTTACTATTAATAGAACCTATCTTTTAGCTAGCATATACCTGCTCCAGTATTCTTGGGCTTCTTGTGGCTCAGCTGGTAAAGAATCTGCCTGCAATGTGGGAGACCTAAGTTCAATCCCTGGGTTGGGAAGATACCCTGGCTTCTTCTTTCTGGAATGGGAAAAGGCTACCCACTCCAGTATTTGGGCCTGGAAAATTCCATGGACTGTATAGACAATGAGGTCACAAAAAGTTAGACACAACTGAGTGACTTTCACTTTCACTTTTTCACTTGGCCTTCATGAATAAAAACTGCACTAGCCAGACTTCCTGGCATCTAAGCAAAGCCATATAACTGAGCTCCGACTAGTGGAATGTAAGCATAAGAATTACTGGAACTTTGAAGAAATGCACCTAAAAGGCGAATCCACAGCTTGGTTCTACTCTTTCCCCTAGCTGGGATGTCCTCAGTTCTGCCCTTGTTATCTGAATGTGGATGAAATAAAACAATCTCTAGCACCAGTCTTGGAAGATTGGAATTTTATTAAGGGAGCTTATAGGTTTCCTTACTAAAAAGTTTTGTTGTTGTTTTTTTCATTCCATCCACTCATGAGGAAGGTATATAAGATCCTCAAAACATATCTCTGTGATTTGTATTATTAAGATTTATTTTATTCACTCAATTTTGCCTATGTTAGATATCACAATAAAAATTGATATAAGATCATATTTGAGCATGAAAAAAAGGTGAATATCTCTTAACCTATGAAGAAAGGAGAAAGGAAAAGGAGAAAGGGCATTTATTAAATACCAGAAAATGAACTATGGTCTTTTCCCCCCATGCTATCAAGTTTAATCCTTCCAACAACCTTGGTTTGCAGAATTATTACCTGCTTTTTATGAAGAGATATTCAAGGCTCAGAGAGGTCTCTTCAATATGGCACTGAAGTGGCAGGGCTAGGTTTGACCTTAGTGCTTGAGTGTGTATTTGTTGATTTAAGTAACAGATTACTAGAACATAGATTATGTTGGATTAGCTCCAATGCTACGTGTGGCCTTGTCCAGTATAAACAGAAGAAGCAGTCCTTCCCAATTAATGTGTCATGATTTTTCATGGAATCATGGTATGCAGAGAGCTATGGCAAGACCTAGAACATAAAGGATGCTCAAGAAACACTCATTCCCTGCTTAACTCCCTCCTTTCCCCTTTAAGGAAGATTCTGTAAGAAGGAGTTTGGGAATATTTGACTATAAATATTTGAATACTTGAAATATCTAAGTGTTTGAAATATTTGAAATAAATAATTATATATAGGGCAAGCCCTAGAAATGATTCCTAGAAATAACTTCAGTGGTTGTGTTTATAATTAGTGCTTGATAAGCATGTTTTTGTTTACTGGTTTGCACTGCAAGCTTGAGGGACAAATTGTCAAGGGCTTAGATGGCTGGGGCTCCTGTCTAGACAGATACTCTGAGGAGACGGGGGCACTAGAAGGGTGCCTTGAAGTTGGCTAATATCAGCATCCGCAGTGGAGGGATGAGTCCACTGCCCCCGGTTCCCAGAGCCCCCTAAGACTGTGGGTGGGTGGTAACAGGAAGGAGCCTCCCCATCTCTTTTCAGGAAAGGAGTTTATTTAAGGACTTTTTGAAGAAAGCTTTTTGTGCTCCAGACACCTTTTCATCAGAGCAGGAGAGTATGTTGTAGTGATTTATATTCGCATGGGGACAACATGGATGTGAAAGAGGTTTCAAAGTAGGCACAAGGTTAGTTTCAAAGACTAGTTAATCTATTTTTCTTTCTTTCTTTTTTTTTTTTGCACAGAAGCTGGTAGGCTAGGACTTACGTGTGAATAACTTCATAGATGAATTTTTTTGTATTTGGTTTACTTGCGTTGGTATGATACACTATATTTAAGTTCCTCAAACACTATGGATTCCCCTAATGTGTATGAATGACTGAGGCTTTGTAAATTAAGGGATGTTTCCCTGGTGATTCAGATGGTAAAGAATCCTTCTGCCATGCAAGAGATCTGGGATTCATCCCTTGGACAGGAAGATCAAAGGGATCATCCCCTTGAGAAGGGAATGGCTACCCGTTCCAGTGTTCTTGCCTGGAGAATACCATGGGTAGAGGAGCCTGGTGGGTTACAGTCCATGTGTTACAAAGAGTTGGACACACCTAAGTGACGAATACTTTCACTTTATGTGAATAAAGTTATTTGATGGGGTCAAAGGAAAAAAAGTGGGGGCCATAGTTTTCAGATAAAAATGCTTAAAATGGCTCATCTACTGGTGGAAAACCCAGAGTGGTACCATTGTACATTTCTGTGTGGAGCGCAAACCTCAAGAAAGCCTTCATCTTTTGTCTGCCTTGTTGTTGTTGAGTCATTAAGTTGTGTCCAACTCTGGTGACCCCATGTTCTGTAGCCCACCAAGTTCCTCTTGCCAGGATTCTCCAGGCAAAAATACTAGAGTGCGTTGTCATTTCCTTCTCCAGGGGCCTTAGCCTCAAATTATTAGCCCAGATAGCGTACAGCTTACACTGAAGGACTGTCTATATGTAGACAGTTGTGGTGAGGCAGGAGTTATCTCTTGTCTATGGCTTTAACGTGTGCACTGCTATGTGTGACCTCCCAAGTTCCAAGGTGTGAGCTCAACTATTATTTCATTCAAACTAAAATTCACTTTCAATTCACATTTCATCAACCTGCCCAGACTTGTAAAGAAAAGCAACAAAATCAAATTTCTATTTCTCATTTCAACTATCTATATGGAATTTTTAAAAAAGAACTCTAACTTTTAATGATGAACAGGATGGTTCCATTTGGCAGCACTTAGAAGATACAGGGGCCATACTTGGAAAATATTCATTAACATTCAGCAGTTGAGAATCCTTAGTGCCTAATTATCAAAGTGAGTTTAATTACCACAGACACCATTCATCCAACTGGCTGGAACACAAGAAGAAATTAAATGATGCCAATGCCTGTTTGTCCCCAAAGTCTTCCTTCCATATTTATTTATCACATTTATAAGGTAGGAGTTCACAGTGATTGCCAAAAACAAGCCCACAAAACCACAATAGTGGCTTGACATTCTCTGTTCCATTGGGAGCCCAATTAAAATGAAAGGGGCTTGACATCTTCATATATCACATACTATAAGTTGTAAATACTCTCCTGCTATTTGAGGACAGCAGGATAACTGGTTTCATAACCAACCCACCATCAATCTAATGGGTATTTACCACAGGAAAATGAGACAGGCAGTGGAGAACAAACTGGGAATCAATGAGTCTCTGCAGTGTTATTATCTTTCATTCTGCCTAGAAACACTGCTGCGTCATTGCTCTGTTCCTTCCCCAGATCAGGGAGTTATCTGAGCCTCAATTGTCACTGATACTGATTTCACTGGCTGGAGACGAAGACTACTTTGGCCCTTCTCCTTGGGAGGTCAGCCAGGGGTCACAAGGAGAAGCAAGTCCTGTTTACCCAGAGAGGACCTCTCCTTCTGCCCCTCGGCATGATCACTGTCCCCTAGGCATGATCACTGTCATCGTTACCTACTTGGAGAGACCTGTGTCCCGCTGGCAAGGAGGATTCCGGTCAGGTTCATCACCTTATTGTATTTTTAGCTCTCAGAGCAACCATAAGATCTGCATTTCAGCAACTCTGGTTGCTGAGTGAGAAATGGGGATAGCATCTTAGAAACTGTGATAAAAATGATCTTCAGATCTGAAAAGAATCCTGACAAGCCTTGTTGACAAGGTTGGCAACAAAGGTTAGCAATGTGATGTAGCCACAGTGGACCCTGGGGTGCAAGCAACAGCTTCTTTCTTACTACTACCCTTTTTTCTTTCAAAATCTACTTTTTTTTTTTCCTTTTTATATTTTCATGTAAGTTGGTCTTCTTTTTGTATTTCTGATTTATATTTTAGATTTTTATATTTCATACTTGGGTAAATCTGTTCCCCATTTTCTTAATGTCTATCACAGCTCCTGGTAGATGGTCAAGGAACATCAATTGATTATGATTTACTGCCTAGAGAGCCGATGGATGAAACACGGATTTTTTTTGTTAAAACAAAATGCTTTTCTGAGCTTTAACCAAAAGCCACAGGTTGTTAAAAAGGTATCAGTCACTTGACTCAATAGAAGATCTGTGGCTGATCTCCTTCCTGCTGTTTAATATGAGAATAGTCTCACAATTTCAATTTCTGAGGCTCGACATTTACCAGAGCAATTGCCAGCATCACTGTGGACTCGCGTTCATTCTGTCTTCTAGCTGGCAAGCCTTTTGATTTATACAGCACTGAAAAGTCAATGGTGAGGCTTACATTCTTCCTATCCCACTTTCAAACTCTTGGCAGATCTTATTTTCAAAGTGGTCTGATAGAATGAGGACAGAGATGCTGAAACTGCCTGATTTCCCAGCATGAGTCGTGTTTAAATCGTAACCACATATTAGTTAACATGCCATATGTTGCCAAATGATGCAGCCAAACCTTTCTCAGTGTTACTCAGGAAAATAAGGTACTTAACACAATGCCATCCCTAGTCAACTCTGTCTTTAAAAGGTGGTCCCACTACAGTAATTTATTTTGGATTACAGATCCCATGAGTTTACACATATATCTAATTTTGATGTGAGAACAACTTGGACTACTGTTTTATCAGAATTGTTTTTAAAAACACTAAAGATTTATGTAACAATCTTAGATGAAGTGTCACGTAATTTAGAGCAAAATCGCTTGAACAATACATACAAAAAAGAAAAGACTGATCAAGAAAGCCATTGGCAAATTGGACCCACTAAGGCTGGAGAAGACTCTTGAGAGTCCCTTGGACAGCAAGAAGATCAAATCAGTCAATCGTAAAGGAAATCAACCCTGAATATTCATTGGAAGGACTACTGCTGAAGTTCCAATCCTTTGGCTACCTGATGTGAAGAACCGACTCATTGGAATAAGACCCTGATGCTGGGAAAGATTGAGGGCAAGAGGAGAAGGGGATGACAAAGGATGAGATGGTTGGATGGCATCATGACTCAGTGGACATGAGTTTGAGCAAACTCTGGAAGATAGTGAAGGACAGGGGAGCCTGGAGTGCTGCAGTTCATGGAGTCACAAAGAGTCAGACATGACTTAGCAACTGAACAAAAGGCTATAACTGAAAGGGTTTATTTGTGTAATAGAGCCTATTTCTGTCCTAATGCAAGCCTGCCACATTCAGATATCAAATTTATTCTTATTGATCTTCATCTTCAATTTTAAAAGCATCTCTTAAAAAACTGCTTGCACAGCCAAGAAAATAACATCTATAAAAAGCACCTTTGAACATTAGCATTGGGCCAGGTTGACTGATGTCTCTGAGTCATCACCTTACTTTAAGTACCAAATGCAACTATATTTTCTGGAATCCAAAGCAGCAGAATAAGCAGGCATATTGTGAACAGAGATAGCGGTAGATGGAGAAAGAGAGTGAGAGAGAGACTGAGGATGAAAGAACAAGGACCCAAAGGGCTATGTGTCTGCAGCAAGGTAGAGCATTAAGCAGATTCATTCATTACACCTTCCTACTTCAAATGAGCAAGCTAATTATTTGTTTACCTGAATCAATATTGCCCCCAGCTATAGACAGTAATAAACACCAACACAGGCAATTGTGTTTGCCAGGACGTGAATATATTTAAATTTCAAAGTTTATATTTATCCCACCACAGAGAAAAGTTCAGACGATATATTTATGTGAAACATCAATACATAAAGCACAGTAATTGAAATATAACTTTATAAAAGAAGTAAATACTTCAAAAAATTTTTTTTTGTTCTTGCCACCTATCAAGCAGTTCAGTGAAATGTATGCATCTATTTCAGGTTATAAGGCTAACTTACATCACCATCAAGACGTAATGTTAACATACATATCAACACACACACAAACATATATATATATATAATGTCCTATTTATAGTAAATTATACGTGTATGTATATATAATATCAGTAGTGAATATTTATTGAACATTTACTAGGTGCCCAGGACTTGTATCTGGTATATTCAGTTCAGTTCAGTCGCTCAGTCGTGTCCGACTCTTTGCGACCCCATGAATCACATCACGCCAGGCCTCCCTGTCCATCACCAACTCCCAGAGTTCACTCAAACTCATGTCCATTGAGTCAGTGATGCCATCCAGCCATCTCATTCTCTGTCGTCCCCGTCTCCTCCCACCCCAAATCTTTCCTAGCATCAGACTCTTTTCCATTGAGTCAACTCGTCGCATGAGGTGGCCAAAGTATTGGAGTTTCAGCTTTAGCATCAGTCCTTCCAATGAACACCCAGGATTGATCTCCTTTAGAATGGACTGGTTGGATCTCCTTGCAGTCCAAGGGACTGGTATATTATACATGAATAATTATGGAATAATCAAAAGACTTATTTTGTTTTATTCTTTCTGGTGTCTCACTATCCTTTTTAAATTTTGCTGAAATTAATATTTAAATCAGCACACTTCGTGTAAAGGAGATAATCCTCTGTGATGTGAATGGGCCTCAACCAATCAGTTGAAGGCCTTAAAAAAACAAGACTGACCTCCTTTGAGCGAGAAGGAATTCTGCTTACAGACTGCCTCTAGACTCTTCCAACTGCAACTCCTTCCTAGAGGTCTGGCCTGCCAACCAACTCTGCCTGCAGATTTTAGACTTGCCAGGCCCCACAACTGTGTAAGCCAATTCCTTAAAATAAATATCTTGATAGATGGATATTTTAATCGTATCTCTGTTGTCTCTCACCACACACACATACATCTTATTGGTTCTGTTTCTCTGAAGAACGCATGCAACCAGCTGGTGGCTTGCTAGCCAGTTCCTGACCATTTGAGGCCAGAGATACAGTAAAGGGAGTGGTGGGAGATGGCAAGGATGTCTTCCTTGAACAGATCTCTGTACTATCTGACAAATGCTAAAAAAAGCTGGCATTTCTTTCTGTAACACTTTCTTGACTCTTCCCAAATCTCATTGAAGAAGCTTGGCTGGATTCACCCTCTTGCAATAAACATGAACCAACTTATGCCTCTTTATATTAGGTGGTCACGTGTGGTTCTTTTCACAGCCTCTAACACACTGGCATTCCTTTCCAGCTCTAGATCCTGGGGTGCTCCACCCCTCTCAGGCCACTCTGTATGACACGACTAGTACTAGGTAACTTTCTCTCTTCTGAGTGGTCTCCATCTGGTCAGTGAGAATACTGCCGCATCCTTTTCCCTTACAAATAATGGCTCTGCAGCTGTCCTAACCCGGCAGCTCGGTCCTTTCTCTGCTACCCAGGCACTTAGCTGATCTCTGTCTCCGCCCTCAGAATGAATGGAGCAGGAGTCAAGCCTGCTTTTACAACATTCACTGACCCCAGACAAGGTACATCAAGGTCTCAAAGTGGTCCTATTGAAGCTCTTTCTCACTTCAAAGTTAAAAAACAATGGGTTAAAGGATAATAAGCCACATAACTGAACCTCCAACCCCAAAAGGAATCATAGGGGCTCACAACAGCTCTGGCTGTCTCCAAAGGAATCCCTTCATACATGGTTACTCCTTTGCTCCTCTCTTTACTTTTGATAGTTTCAAAGAGGCTGGGAGTTCAAGAGTTGTGTAGCCAATTCATTGCACTTCTCTTTGTAATTTCTGAATTCAGTCTCATAGTCACCTTGACATCAATATCCGTTACCCAGATGCCTCAGTGAAAGTAGACATGAGGAGGCGCATTTGAATTTCTTGTTATATTCTTTTATAAAATATATATTCTGTTTTGAGCACTAAAATGGAATTGCCTCACTTCATTATGCACCAAACCACGGGAGAGGTACTTTATTATTCCCATTTCACACATGATGAAAGTAAGCCAGACATATTAAGTAACCTGCCCTGGGTCACCTGGTTAGCATCAGAGCTGAGTTGCCAGACCTGGCGGATCTGATTTTGATTCAAAATCCTAACCACTACAACATAATGCCAGTCACTGAATATTTACTTGGCACTATTCCAAAATGCAAGTCTACATTCTGATTGGTGAGTTTTCCATTTTATTAACTTCCTTTCAGGAGAAGAAAAATGCCTATTTCTGACTTTTGGAAATAGATCAATGCTCCATAAGATCTGGGCACTAGGATTTCTCATGTAAAAAATCTATTTATCATCATCTAGGAACTCAGGCGGAGAAGGCAATGGCAACCCACTCCAGTACTCTTCCCTGGAAAATACCATGGACGGAGGAGCCTGGTAGGCTGCAGTCCATGGGGTCACTAAGAGTCGGACACAACTGAGCGACTTCACTTTCACTTTCTTGCATTGGAGAAGGAAATGGCAAACCACTCCAGTGTTCTTGCCTGGAGAATCCCAGGGACAGGGGAGCCTGGTGGGCTGCCATCTATGGGGTCGCACAGAGTTGGACACGACTGAAGTGAATTAGCAGCAGCAGCAGCAGCAACTCAAGGCTGAGCTGTGATCGATTTGGAGGACAATGAAAGAAGCATAAATGAGATAGTAAACCAGTAGACTGCATTGGAGAAGGGAAACGATTTTATTTGGAGCTCATCCATTTTAATTTCTCTATTAAGTAAACTGGTCTATGAAAGGAGAAACGAGTGGGAAGATGACACAGGAAGTCATGGTATACTGCATGCTTCCCAAGGGCTGGGGAGGCTCCCTTCCCCCAATAATGTATTCTCCACTGGCTTCTGGGTGATTAATATCCCCCAGCCAGAGAGACTCTTGCTTGAAACTATCTTCGCTTAAGACTATGCTGTGCATTAAAATGTAATACCTCTGGGAGAATGAACACTTCACTAACTTTCTTTTCACCCCTTTATATGTAAGTATTCTTTAGCTTCATTATAGAAAGCAAGTGGGGCTTCCCAGGTAGCGCTAGTGATAAAGAATCTGACTGCCAATGCAGAGACACAGGTTTGATCCCTGGGTCGGGAAGATCCCCTGGAGGAGGGCATGACAACCCACTCCAGTATACTTGCCTGGAGAATCCCATGGATAGAGAAGCCTGTCAGGCTAGAGTCCATAGGGTTGCAAAGAATTGGACATGACTGAAGCAACTTAGCTCATACAAAGAAAGTAATCGAAGAGAAGGAAAAGGAGGAAAACTCAAAATAAAGTGGAGAGAAAAGAAAACTGGCTTCAAAGGCCACATCTGCCCATGAGATAGTTTGAGGAATGTATAGATCACCTATTTCCAGGCTGGAGGGGCTTTGGACCATTGACTGGGCCACAGTGCAAGGGATTTGACTCAAAGGGGTGCACCAAGCACTGTTGCAGCCAAATCAGTAACCCTCAGCCCTATTTGTTGTAGGGAGGAAAAGCCGGAATGTTACCAAATTGACTAACGTTCAGGTAGATTGTTTTGAGAAAGCCAAAAGAAAGACACTCATTGGGGCTTTTTAAGTTAACCACAGTGTCCAGGAGAGTGATAGAGAAGGCATTAAAATTTCTCTGTGTAATAAGATAACAGAGATTTTCATTTTATCCTGAGGTCAAAGACAGGGCAGGTGGGAATCTGAGGGCTTTGGTGGGGGAATCTGAGGTGGAAAAGGAGGAAGACTGTTGAAGGAGGAGCATCAGACATGGGAGAAATTCTTGGTTAGAAGAGAGCAGTTCCCAGCAAAATGGGGCCAGGCTAGATCCTGAGAAAAGACAGAGAGAGAGGGGAGAAAGAGGATTTGGTAAGGAACGCTGGACAGATGACAGAACAGAGATACATGCTATTCGATTTTCAACTGCCTTCTTGGCTGTGTTGTGATCACACTCTTCTATTAGTCCCAAATCTTGAATGAAAGTTGTTTGTACAACAGTAGTGTCCTAGGAATATTTAGCAAAGGAAGAAGAATGTATGTCCATGGGGTGATGGATTTAGATAGAAGGACCACAGCTGTGAAGGCAAGGTGGGGAGCAGGAAGAGAAGAACGAGTTAGAAGGAAAAGCATTCTTCCCAGGAACATAGTATGAGGGGCTGGACATACTGCAGATACCTGAGATGAGGACCTGGGAATTTTCCTGGGCTATCAAAGGAAAGCAAACCATGGACTTAAAAACATGGAGTTATTCAGGTGACCTGTATGAATCATATTTTTCAAATGTATGGAAGTACAATTGCACTTAATTACATAAATATGCACACACACGTATAAACACGTAAAGCAGTATAAATATATAAATGTAAATACAAATGGGTAACATGATAACACACACACACACACACATATATATATATAATTACTTAATTCATAGGAATTTTGATGACTGGGGCTTCCCAGGTGGCGCTAGTGGTAAAGAACCCACCTGCCAATGCAGGAGACAGAAGAAAACCGGTTTTAAACCTGGGTTGGGAAGACCCCCTGGAGGAGGGCATGTCAACTCACTGCAGTATTCTTGCCTGGAGAATCCCATGGACAGAGAACTTGGCGGGATATAGTCCATAGGGTGGCAAAGAGTCAGACAGGACTGAATCTACTTAGCACAAACAGCACATAAAACATTACTGAATTCATAGGAGTTTTGATGCTTACACATTTTCTGAATCATGGGCGCTACAATCATGTAGGTGATAAATGATTAATATTTTAAAGGAATACACTTGAAAAAGATGGAAGGGAAAGATTGCAAAATCTCCTTCAAAGTTTTCAGTATACCTCCAAGAAGTCTACTACCCAGATGAAGCAGATTTAAAACCTGTGGGAAGGTATGTTTTTCCCATGAACGGAATGGCTTCTCCCACACTGACTTGCTGTGACCGTGTTTCTTTTCAACACTTGTGTTTTGAGAACCATTGCATTTCACTCCCTCACCCGCATGGTGCTTCCGAGCTTGACATTATGAAAGAATTAAACCTGAGACAAGAAAAATGTATTAATCCACTTCTCTTGTGTTTGTTCTGCTTTTAGTTTTAATACATGCATTTTCTTACATAAATAGGGTATTTGACTATGATTGTCATTTATTAACATTTCCCCCCAATTACAACTATCCCCTCAAGGTCAGGGTCCCTCAGGAAGCAGCTGAGGGAACATACATGGTGCACATGTGCCGAATTGTTCTGCAGGCTGGGAAATTAACTAAAAATGAGTAATATGCTCTCAATTTAAACCTGGCAGGGGGGATTGTACTTTCATCCCCAGATTGGAATCAGATTGCCTCTGCTGGGGCTGCTCCAGCTTTTGGCATAGCCTATTAACAAGGCCAACTTGGCTCCTCACGGTACAATAACAGCACAGGGGTTATGTGAGAGCTCTGTGCAGTTGAGCTGGGAAGGCAGAAATAAACTTCAGCTAATGGGAGAGCATGGGATTGCGATTTTATCACCAAACAAATGAACACCAACAACCTTCAATAAAGCCAGCACTATCAGTTCTCAATGACCAGTTTTCACAATGACCACACTCCCCAAGCATCTGTGATAATTCCTGGACACTTTGTGGGTACATTTTGTTTCTTAAAAAAAAAAAAATTCCTTTTCCACACGATTAAAGGAATCTGTAACAACATATTATTAAGTGGCCTGTGATGTTTCTTTTTATTTCAAGGTGTGATTTCTCTGTTTCTCTGGTCTTCTATTACTAGAGAGTAAGAGATGAGAGATAGAAAGATAAAAGGGGTATGGGACATATCAGAGATTGCATCATAACTCCTTTTTAAAGAATGTCAATGAATTTTAAAAGTATATTTTCCTAAGTAGAATCTGAAGCTCCTTGAGGGGAGGTTTAAACATTGCTTGTTTGTTTTATATTCATGGATCACAGTAATTCTCAGCTATGTCCCAGTAATTCTGTCTTGGCCACAGACATGAAACATGTGGAGCACCTTTAATCAGCAGTGTTCAGGCCCCACTGCAGACCAATTAAGTCAGCATTTCTCAGGGGTGAGGCACAGACATGAATCATTTCTGAAAGCTCTAGGTGATTCCGGTGGGCAGGCAGCAGCTTATTGCCTTACCTAGAATAGGTGTCACTTGCTATTTTAAGGAACTACTGAATAGTTTTAATCATCACATAATTCCCATGAAAACAACAGAACTGCACAGATATAACACAACTTTTCTATAATAAATTATCATTAACCTATTCCATAGAAAATTGGATAAGGCTTTTGTTAAAAACAAGGGAAAAGCCACTAAATTCTTTGTACCTGTATTTCATCCCCTCAGGTTCCTAACAGCGAATTAAAATCCCGTGAGATGCCTTTAGATAAATGACATGTTCCTGCACTCCTACCTTATACATACATATATACATACATACATACATACATATATATATATATATAAAAGAAAGAGCACAAAAAGAAAATTAAAGAGCTCTCTGTGAATAGGGCACTTCTTGGACAGAGTGGTCAGAATATGATTCAAAGAACATTTTGTCATGATCAAAATTATAAAAATATAGTTCAAAAGGATATTAGTTTAAACTAGTTGAAATCAACTTTTTTAATGTGTGTATGATTCTGTCTTTGGCATGAAGCATAAGGCAACATTCCTGCTTTTTGTTTATAAACTTCTAGAGTGACTGGCCTTGTTGTCCTCTGAAATGTGGAAATACAGAAACTCAAGCTGACTGTGAGCAGCAAATAACATAATGGAGGAAAATCTGATTTGTGGGTTGAACACAACATTCCAGTCTGTAGTAGTTTTCCTATTATTTCCTCTGAGAACCTGAAATTTCATATACAAATGAATATTTCTGAGAAACAATGTACACATAATTGTGTATTGTAATTTTATTAAGCAATTACTAAGTATGTGACTTCTTGTTAAGTTCTTTATATGATCTCATTGAACCAGTGCTGCAACCCATTGAATAAGGTACAACTATCCCCAACTTACAGATTTGAGAACTGAGGCTTACCAGTTCTTAGTCTTCAAGCAATTCCAAGTGAAGTTATCCTTCAAATCTGAAAATACTTAAAATTCTTTCTGCAGACTTTGATCTAAGAATCCACATTGATTTGCTTCTCCTTACTTCCTTGGGTATTTTCATATCAGATGCAACTTCATTTGCCTACAGATATACAATCAGAACACTGAGAAAGGAATGTGAATGTTCCTTGGACTACTAGTGTCATTTCAGGCATGCTGGATTCTAGCTCAAGATGACATTCATTCTCTCCATGGCTTTTCCTTAAACTCCACCAGATTCTTAAAAATGGACTAATAGCTTCGTTTTTATATATTGATTATATGATACATGTGCTGTTCCAATTTAAAAGATAAGCTCTAAATGTAGGACTTCCTAATTTTTCAAAAGGTTTGTACTGAGATTCTAACTCATTTTCTTCTTGTATTTCATTTTAGATGCAAGTATGGCAATGATGGAAAGGTTATGTTACATGATGAGGGTGTGTGCAATTATCCTATGGAGGAAACTCTCAGAAGGCCTGGAGAGAGAAGGAAGTGATCCGAAGACTGTGTTGACAGACATATCCATCAGGTAATCAGACCCATGTTAGAGTACTGCCGAAATATGACTAGACAGAGCATCACAGGTAATTCAATAGATAATAAGCAAACACTTTTGTCACTGTGTGTTTTTTTCTTTACATTGCCATCTTTGCCTTGTCTCTATCCCCGAGATTATAATGGTCTTCACAAAGCTTTACCATTCTACAAAACTGATAACTCAGATAAGCCTGTGTCTTAGAATGTAGGAAAGAATCAACTGTGGAAAGTAAGAGAAATACATCCAAATTGATGCTGACTTGGGCCTTAGTTTGGGCTTCATTTAAGCTTCTGTTTTATTTCTATTGCTTTATCAAAACATTCAAGAGATGCAATGTTTGCTATTCACTCCCAAACTGAAGTATCAGTACCAGGAACGGTTTCAGTAGATTTCAGACATCCTCTGTGTGGAAGACACCATGAAAAAGAGCTTGTGTAAGTTTGCAAAGGCTCTGAGGACAGGAATGAGGATAAAATGCTGATATTTGTTCAGTCTTTTCATATATCCTCACAAGGGCCTGGGGGATTTCTTGGCAGAAGCAGTATTGTAAATGGTTGATTTATTGGCATCAAAGGCAGCAATATGAAAAAAGTGGAGTCTCTGCAATATGAAATAACCAGAGTCTCTGCACACTCCCTCCAGCATGAAGTCCAAACAGAGATATGATTATATGTTTATCTGAAATGTTTTACCAAGTAATTCACTGCTTTGAGTGTGTAAAGAACTGGGGCTTGGCTAAGAGAGCATAAGTATTTGGGTTAGGGGGATGAAATATCAACCATAAGGAAGATAAACAGAGGACTTTGCTAAGAGCACAAACCACCACAAGAAATATCAATTTTGTGTTTTGAGTGTGCCATGAGTAAAAGCGTTACAAAGGACAAAATCCTCAGAGGTACTGTGAATAGTTTAAATGTTTTCTGTGTTCTGCATAGCCAGGTGTCTCTCAGCACATGTCTCCACAGCCAGAGTTTGAGACGTTTGCATCAAATCAGTTTAGTACCACCAAGTCTCCCATGCAGGTATGCTGATATTGGTAACTTTGCTGCAAAACTCCATTAAAAGTCACTGTATTACACGGCTACATTTAAAACAGAAAATCAACCAGGACCTACTGGAGAGCACAGGGAACTCTGCTCAATACTCTGTAATAACCTCAATGGGAAAAGAATTTGAAAAATAGTAGCTATATGTGTAAGGTCTGGAACATTTTATGCTTTTAAAGCATCAGTGGGGATTCTTCTATACTTCCCTGGTGGCTCAGAAAGTAAATAATCTGCCTACAATACAGGAGACCAGGTTAGATCCCTGAGTCAGGAAGATCCTCTGAAGAAGGAAATAGCAACCCACTCCAGTATTCTTGCCTGAGGAATTCCTTGGACAGAGGAGCTACAGTTCATGGTGTTGCAAAGAGTTGGATATGACTAAACAACTAACATACAGATTTTTCTCTTTTGTATCATTCAGTACAGTTCAGTTCAGTGGCCCAAACGTGTCCGACTCTTTGCGACCCCATGAATCACAGCCCGCCAGGTCTCCCTGTCCATCACCAACTCCCGGAGTTCACTCAAACTCATGTCCATCGAGTCGGTGATGCCATCCAGCCATCTCATTCTCTGTCGTCCCCTTCTCCTCCCACCCCCAATCCCGCCCAGCATCAGAGTCTTTTACAGTGAGTCAACTCATCACATGAGGTGGCCAAAGTATTGGAGTTTCAGCTTTAGCATCAGTCCTTCCAATGAACACCCAGGACTGGTCTCCTTTAGGATAGACTGGTTGGATCTCCTTGCAGTCCAAGGGACTCTCAAGAGTCTTCTCCAACACCACAGTTCAAAAGCATCAATTCTTTGACGATCAGCTTTCTTCACAGTCCAACTCTCACATCCATACATGACCACTGGAAAAACCATAGCCTTGACTAGATGGACTACTTTGTTGGCAAAGTAATGTCTCTGCTTTTTAATATACTATCAAGGTTGGTCATAACTTTCCTTCCAAAGAGTAAGTATCTTTTAATTTCATGGCTGCAATCAGCATCCACAGTGATTTTGGAGCCCAAGAAGATAAAGTCTGCCACTGTTTCCACTGTTTCCCCATCTATTTCCCATGAAGTGATGGGACCAGATGCCATGATCTTTGTTTTCTGAATGTTGAGCTTCAAGCCAACCTTTTCACTCTCCTCTTTCATTTTCATCAAGAGGCTTTTTAGTTCCTCTTCACTTTCTGCCATAAGGGTGGTGTCATCTGCATATCTGAGGTTATTGATATTTCTCCCAGCAATCTTGATTCCAGCTTGTGCTTCTTCCAGCCCAGCGTTCCTCATGATGTACTCTGCATATAAGTTAAATAAGCAGGGTGACAATATACAAGCTTGACGTACTCCTTTTCCTATTTGGAACCAGTCTGTTGTTCCATATCCAGTTCTAACTGTTGCTTCCTGACCTGCATACAGGTTTCTCAAGAGGCAGGTCAGGTGGTCTGGGATTCCCATCTCTTTCAGAATGTTCCACAATTTATTGGGATCCACACAGTCAAAGGCTTTGGCATAGTCAATGAAGCAGAAATAGATGTTTTTCTTGAACTCTCTTGCTTTCTCCATGATCCAGTGGATGTTGGCAATTTGATCTCTGGTTCCTCTGCCTTTTCCAAAACCTGCTTGAACATCTGGAAGTTCACGGTTCATGTATTGCTGAAGCCTGGCTTGCAGAATTTTGAGCATGACTTTACTAGTGTGTGAGATGAGTGCAGTTGTGCAGTAGTTTGAGCATTCTTTGGCATTGCCTTTCTTTGGGATTGGAATGAAGACTGACCTTTTCCAGTCCTGTGGCCACTGCTGAGTTTTCCAAATTTGCTGGCATATTGAGTGCAGTGCTTTCACAGCATCATCTTTCAAGATTTGAAATAGCTCAACTGGAATTCCATCACCTCCACTAGCTTTGTTCGTAGTGATGCTATCTAAGGCCCACTTGACTTCACATTCCAAGATGTCTGGCTCTAGGTCAGTGATCACACCATCATGGTTATCTTGGTCATGAAGATCTTTTTTGTACAGTTCTTCTGTGTATTCTTGCCACCTCTTCTTAATATCTTCTGCTTCTGTTAGGTCCATACCATTTCTGTCCTTTATCGAGCCCATTTTTGCATGAAATGTTCCCTTGATATCTCTAATTTTCTTGAAGAGATCTCTTGTTTTTCCTATTCTGTTGTTTTCCTCTATTTCTTTGCATTGATCACTGAGGAAGGCTTTCTTATCTCTCCTTGCTATTCTTTGGAACTCTGCATTCAGATGCTTACATCTTTCCTTTTCTCCTTTGCTTTTCTCTTCTCTTCTTTTCACAGCTGTTTGTAAGGCCTCCTCAGACAGCCATTTGGCTTTTTTGCATTTCTTTTCCATGGGGATGGTCTTGGTCCCTATCTCCTGTACAATGTCATGAACCTCCATCCAGAGTTCATCAGGCACTCTATCTATCAGATCTAGTCCCTTAAATCTATTTCTCACTTCCACTGTCTAATCATAAGGGATTTGATTTAGGTCATATCTGAATGGTCTAGTGGTTTTCCCTACTTTCTTCAATTTCAGTCTGAATTTGGCAATAAGGAGTTCATGATATGATCCACAGTCAGCTCCTGGTCTTGTTTTTGCTAACTGTATACAGCTTCTCCATCTTTGGCTGCAAAGAATATAATCAATCTGATTGTATCCTTTACCTTTCTCCAAAAACTTAATTTTTTAAAATATTTAAAACATTTTATATATAAGAGAATATAGTGAATAAGGATATGGCAACACCCTCCAGTACTCTTGCCTGGGAAATCCCATGGACGTAGGAGCCTGGTAGGCTACAGTCCATGGGGTCAAAAAGAGTTGGACATGACTGAGCGACTTCACTGTCACTTTCATAGTGAATAAAGTTATAGAAAATAAAACAAGGGTATAGAAAATAAAATATAAATATCCATGAAATCACCATACAGCTTACTGAAAAGAAATGTCACCAGTGCACTATAGCTCCCCCATAATCTCCTGTATATCACTTTGCTATACACCTAAAAATAATGCAACACTGTTAATCAACTAAACTTCAATGTGTTGATAAAATAAAATTTTTTAGAAAGTCACTGCATTAGGATGGAGAAAACCTAGTTTCCAATTCTGCCCCTGTGATTTACCAAAGTTGAGACTTTGGACTAGTCTTTTAACTTCTTTGCATCTTAAAAATCTCATGAGTAAAACAGAAGAAGTAAGATCTTCTTTCAGGTGAGGCTCCAAGGAGACTGCAGGGAAAGCCCTTCGAAATGGCAAAGTGCAGCACATCAACTGCCCTCCCTCATACATACAAACCTATCTGTATTCCACCCAGGCTCCGCCACCACCTAGCAGCCTCCAGGGAGCTGTCTATGGCAAAGCTAAATACCACATTCCCACACAGCCTGACCTCAAGGCAACAATTAAGATCTGTTGAGCTTTTTCATCATATTCCCTTTCTTTTTCAGAATCTTAGGTTTTAGTAGGAAATGCCTTGACTAAGACTTTAGCTGACAGACTAGAAATTAGAGCAGGAAAGAGAATGTGAAAATACCGTACGAAAACATACAAATTTATTCAAGGGGAACTGGAACATTTTATGCTCTTAAAGCATCTATAGATTCTTTTCTTTCTATTCTTTACTCTTTTCCAAAAAACTAATTTTAAAAAATATTTAAACTATTTTATATATAAGAGAGTAAGAAGGACAGGGGAACCTGGCGTGCTGCAGTCCATGTGGCCCAAAGAGTTGGACATGATTGAGCAATGGAACAACAAATAATGAATAAAGGTACAGAAAATAAAAATATAAACATTTGTGAAACAACCACAGAGCTAAATAAAAAGAAATGTCACCAAAGTGTTTATAACTCCCCTCATCATAGCCACTTGCTTTGCCTATTAGAGTTAACGTCTATCCTAAATTTCATAGAAATCACTTTCTTGCTCTGCCTTATAGCTTTATTACCTAAAGATGCATCTCCAAATATTAAAATTTCATTTTGAGGACTATTTTAAGGATTTTCTATAGATGGACTCATACTAAGTGTATATTCTTGTCTTGTTTTTTTTTTGGTTCAACATTATGTTTGAAAAATTCATTCAGTTTGTTGCATGTAGTTACAGTTCATGAATATTCACTGTAGAATAACATGCTGTTTATACGTATGCATGGCATTTCATTTGTTGTCATCCTATGGATGGGTATTTGGATTTTTTTTCCCCCAGTTTGTGGCTATTAGGAGCAATAATGTTTTATTGCTTTACAATATTGTGTTGGTTTCTGCCAAACATCAATATGAATCAGCCATAGGTATACATATATCCCCTCCTTCATGAACCTCCCTCCCCACCCCACCCTCTCTAGGTTGTTATAGAGTCCTGGTTTGAGTTCCCTGGGTCATACAGCAAATTTCCTTGGCTATCTATTTTACACATGGCAATGTATATATTTCCATGCTACTTTCTCCATGCATCTCACCTTCTCCTTACCCCCCTCTACTGCTGCCATTCCATAAGACTGCTTTCTATGTCTGTCTCCATTGCTGCCCTACAAATAGGTTCATCTGGAGTCTACAAAGATGGTACTGATGAACCTTTTGCAGGCAATTTTTCATATGAACCAGCTCTTCTGTATGAGCTTTGTGTGATTCGGAAGTGGTGGTGATTTTTGTAACCCTTAGTGTCTCCATCTGGGCTGATTCTGAGACCCTGGAATAATTTCCAAGAAAAATATTCCTTTGGATTCCTTCCCACATCCTCATCTAACTTAGTCCCTGAGGCTTCCAGGGACCCCGGGCTTGCCTGGACTGAGTCCCTGCCCCAGTGTGCTGCTTCCCAAGCCATGTCCAGAGTTTCCTGTGTCCATCACAGCCTTCCTCTTTCCTTCCATCACAAATGATTACCAAAGCTCCTTTTTCTTTTTTTAAAAAAATTGAGTTGTTACTGATTTGATATTGAAAATGTCCTCTTTCTCCCCTGGCTTTGCTTCCATGAGGTGTGCCCTTTTACTTGAAGTTAGGGAAGAGTAGAGAATGCACTTGTGACCCTGAACACACCCATAACTCACTCCTTTTCAGTGTCTGATGACTCAGCAGAACAGGAGGGAGCATTGTGGAAGGCACAGTGGGATCCCCTGCTGTTATCCTGTGAAACTAGAAGAGGCAGGGCCTAGAACACTGGATGCTCAGCTCCACTTGGGCAGGGTTTACCCACTCTGTTCACGGCTCTATCCCCAGCTCCAGGAACAAGGTGTACCAGTGAGAGGGCTCAGGGAATGCTAGCTGAATGCATGAAGGAAGAAGGATTTGTTTTTTTCTTTGCCTACCAAATAGTCAGGCCTCCCTATACCCCAGCTTCACTCATGCCTGGGGCCTATTTTTCTAATCCCAGAGCGTGAAGGGCTGCTGATTTCCTGGGCATTTTGTAAATTCTCATGGTAGTATATCCTAGTAGCTAATTGTGCTCACCTTGCAGGTTTATTTCAAAGATGCATGTGTTGATACATATTAAGCGCTTAGAACAATGCCTGGTACATACTACGGTTCTCAGGAAATGTTAACTTTTGTGTGTGTGTGCTGGGTCTTCATTGCTCCACAGGCTTTTCTCTGGTTGCGGCGAGTGGGGGCTACTCTCTAGTTGCAGTGCGCACACTTCTCATTGCAATGGCTTCTCTTGTTGCTGAGCATGGGGTCTAGGGTGCTTGGGCTTAAGTAGTTGCAGATCGAGGGCTCTAGAGCACAGGCTCAGTAGTTGTGGCACACAGGGTTAGTTTCTCTGCAGCATGTGGGATCTTCTGGAACCAGGGATCAAACCCGTGTCCCCTGCACTGGCAGGCAGATTCTTTACCACTGAGCCACCAGGGAAGCCCAAATGTTAAGTTTTTAAACTGTTATTATTAATTCAGTGTTTATGTGTTTTTTATTAAGACAATGTTTTTAGAAAAGCTTGAGGTTCAGAGTGAAATTGAGGAAAAGATACAGAGGTTTCCCATACACCTCCTGCATAATCTCCCCCATGATCAACATCCTCCCATCTGAGCGGGACATTTGTCATGACTGATGAACCTATATTGACACATCATAACCACCCAAAGTTCATACTTACATTATGGTTTACTGTAGGTTTTGTGAACTATTGTTTTTAATAAGCCAATTAATAATAAAAATTCCATTTGAAATTATTGCTTGAGTATTTGTAATTCCAAAATTGGAAAAGGGTATTTTTGAACTGCTTGGTCTCCAAATCAGGGAAAAGGATAAATGAGTATGCTCTAGTTACCTATTTACATCATCACACATCTCTCCAAAATGTAATGACTTAAAATAACAGTAATCATATATTATCTCTGGCAGTTTCTGTGGGTTAGGGGGTGATGTGTTGATTGGTGTGGCTCAAGGTCTCACAGAGGTTGCAGTTAGGTACTGGCTCATGTTGGGGCTGTTGGCAAGAGTATCCATCCACTGTGGCCTTTCCATACAACCTGGGCTTCCTGATAACATGGTGATTGAGTACCAAAGGCAGCAGAGAGAGGAGGGAGGGAGGGAGGGAGACAGGAAGGGAGGGAGAGAGATAGAGAGGGAAAGAGAGAGGCAAAGTACATGTTGCCTTTCTACAACTGAACCCCAGAAGTCAAGTGGCACCTTTTCTACTACATTTTATCAAAGAATTTACAAAGATCCCTTCAAGTTCAAAAAGAGAAAACAAAAAGTCCATATCCTGCTGGACATATGCTAACAGTTCATCATAAGAAAAACATGTGGAACAAGATGTAAATACATATTGATGCCACAACTTACAGATAATACAATCTGCCAGAAGATGTGACTCCAGTTGTAGTGTGCAGGCACACACACATAAACACACACAAACGGACCCACATGCCCCAACTATAAAAGGCTGGGCCTAACTGGGGCTCATCAACTTAGATTTTAATTAGCAATGGATTCTGGGGATCTTTCTGAAATGTTTGCCTATGGGGACGAGAACTGCTCAGTGCAACCGCTTACAAAGCATTCATTGAATTGCTGTCTGACACCCACTTGAAGGGTGTTTAAAGAAAAAAGAAGTCTAGGAGTCAAAATTGAAAGTGCAAATTGCAAATGCTTCCCTTCTAGAGTGATAGGCCTATAAATACCAAGGCTGTTTCTGTTAAACAACAAATGGAAATGCTCCGGAATCAATGAGAGGTGTTAGCACCAGGGAAAAACAGCGTCTTAAAGCCTTACGCTAACAATTAAATCAGACATTTTTGACACTTTATCCGAGACACTCCTGGCAGTACTTTATTCTTCATGGCATGATTCGAAAACTCACAGTGGGTGACAAGCAGATTTTGGAGGATCATCAGTTCGGCTTTTTTACCACTCTCCCCAAACATAACTCAGTATATTTTGTTCAAGCCTGTTTCATGTGTTTTGAGCAAAGGCAACTGGTGAAAATGAATGGGTTTCCAGAAACGTACGCCATGACCTCATGGAGCTAAAGAATTGACCTGCTCAGTACCAGCTGAATATTAACACAATCAGAAAAGAAGTGATTTATCTGTCTGGCCCCAAGGACATTCCATTACAGTCCTGTGGATCACGAGAAAGCTCTGTCCGGAAGAATACACAGCCCTAGAGATTACTCACCTCACCATATGTTGTGCTTATTCAATTAGAGGAAAAAAAATTTTTTTCCTGTGATCATTGTAACTGGGCTGTTTTTTGTAACATATCCAAAACGAAAACAATATAACTTCAGAATTTTAAGAATTCCATTTCTCTAAAGTGTTGGAAATGTTTTAGCTTTAACCTGCTGGATTAAAAAGTCCTAGCTTGAGACTCAGAGTGTTGCTAATTATTGGTCTGCCATAACTGGACAGACGTGGCCTAGAGACATTGACACCAGGAGCAGCCACCATTCACAGCTTCCAAGAGGCACTGCTGCTGGTTCCTGAGCAAGGCAGCTGACAGTGGGGGGAGCTGGTAGGGGCAGAGGCTGTGTATGGTAGCACTAGAGTGCAGGCTGGAGCACCCAGATTTTCTCACCAATTAGCTGTGCGATTGTGGTGGATTCCTAGACCCTTCCAAGTCTCCAGTTATAACATCAATAAAATGGGGATGACCTATCACATGGTGAGGGCCTGGCAGTATCAGGTCAGAGACGGTAAGTGGTAGCAATGAGTTTCAGATGGTCTCTGGTCCTAGCACCCCCTCTGCAGTTACTCAAAGAGACCCCAAAGAGTTATAGTGAGGACTTGAGCCAATTACAGAAGTCCTGCAAAGTAACCTTGCCAGGAATCTAAGACTGTGGCCTGGGGAAACACAGACCATGGTGTAAATCCTGCCAGGCATATAAATAAACTTAGCCTCCAGAGTACCCTCCAGGTGACTTCCCTTCTTCCAGTCTATGAAAGATGCGTGCAGGTTCGTCTTTGGGATCTTAGGGGGACAAGAGCAGATCGTGGTGCAGGACTGTGCTTTCAACCTCCATAGTCCATTGCGCTCACTGTCAGGGTCAAGCATGTGTTCTGTGACTTTAATGGTACACGTACCAGAAAGTATCATTCACTCCTGTGGGATCCTAAGAGTGGATGAGAAAGGGACAGGTCTTGGTGGTTTCTTATACCATCTAGATGAGACAAAGGGAAGGGCAAGTCCCAGACCCATACCCACTGTTCTCCACACTCTCCTCTTTGCCATCTCACTGTAGCTCTAACCTGTTTGGGGAAGTAAGAGAAGCATGCCAGAACCTTTCTATGTCCACAGCAATAGACTGGGAGGCAAGAGGAACATTCTCAGCCCTAAGTCTTATCTCTCCATCCGTTTTCTCCATGCAGCCATCAGAATGGAAGCTCCAAACCTTCCAGTTTCAGCCCTAACGTAAAAGCCAACTTTGGTGCTTACTGAACTTCTGGGATTCTTGGTTTTCTCTTTGCTTTGGATGCTTTTTTCTTTTGTGATGGCTTAGAAGACCTTTTAATTTCAAATTATCCAGAATTTTAGTTGACTTCATCAGGAAATTTATTAAAGACAGACAAAAGAGAAATCCCCTGTATTTACAGTCTGTCAGGATGTGAGCATTCACACATCTTGGAGAATGCAGTCCTTGAGATGGAATCTAACTATCATTGACTCATGAAGCACCTGTTGTCACGATTGTCCATGCTGTTTGGGTTAATAACCTCCTTGTTTGGCATTCTTCTCCAAGACTTGGAAAGAATGAGGCTGCTATTTTCATACTTTCCTTAAACAGGGAACAAGGGGTCAAAATCAAGTACATGATGGGAGGTGCCTGGAAAAAGACTGAGAAAACAACTCTTTAATCAGATGATCTTTGAATGACTCAAAACGGGCCATGAACTAATGCAATGGAATGGTGCAAACCAAGGTGAAACAGAGCTTGGGAATGCTGCATCCTCCTCTTGTCCTCTTGAACAATGCATTCACTTTGGGCCACCCAACTTTTCCATGTGTTAAGCATTACCATCACATGTATTTATCAGACTGCATTGCACCACCCTTAACTCCTTGCACAAATGCTGCTTTACAGCTAGACTTTCTAATAAAGAACTTCTGAACAGTTACTGCTTTTTCAGTCTCTAATTGGATTCCTTTATTTCCCAGCAATTTATGTTGCTGCAACAATCTCTAGTATCAGTCCCTCAAAAAAATTTTTTTTGAGTTTTCGCTGTGGGAGTGGGTTTAGTTGGCATGTCCCCCTTGGCATGTGGGATCTAAGTTCTCCAACAAGGGATGGAATCACGTTCTCTGCATTGGAGGCAGATTCTTAACTATTGGACTGCCAGGGAAGTCCCATAGTCAGAATTTACTGAGCATAGTGTTTAAGAACACAGATTGGGCCTCAGATCTGTGTCAGAATTCCTACTCATTTAAGAGCTGTGTAGCTTTAGTTGAAAAGCAAAGCATATTTTGATTATGTATTGCATGCTAAGTTACTTCAGTAGTGTCTGACTCTTTGCGACCCTATGGACCATAGCCCGCCAGGCTCCTCTGTCCATGGGATTCTCCAGGCAAAAATATTGAATGGGAATAATTATAGTGTAATATTAGATTTTCAGGATGTTAAATGAAATAATGTATATAAAATATTCAGCACATAACTTAATACAAAACAGGTCTTTGGTAAATGAAGAATCTTTCTATTATATTTCACTTTTCTTTTTAATTATATTGCTTTAACAGCCTATAAAATGCTGATGTTTTTACCTTGGCTATTCTTTACCAGCCTTGAGTGAAAAGGGATCTCTCTTTTTCCCATGGAATTTAGGACAGCACTTTGTTTTAGGATAGGTATCAGGAACTAGGTGATACTGCTTCAGAGGGACAAAGATTTCGTCTGTCTCGTTCTCTTCATCAACTCTGATCCCACCTTAGTGTTCAAGGTAGTCACTCAATAAATATACCTATTGAATGAATGAATGAATTATAGAGGGTCAAAAAATATGAATGGACTGTGACATTAGACATAAGAAAATAGAAAATCTAGGATGATGGTTTTACTATGGGTGACTAATCTCCATTCCAAAAATAAATTCACATTTCTTTTGAGGATTTTTCACAATAACATTAATTTGGCATAACAATTACCATTTTTTATAATTTAAAATACTAAATACATACTACTTAGAAAAAATACTTTCTTCTAGTAATCAATATCCACTCACTTCTCATTTGAATTATTCTTTGTAATGTTCTTTGTTGACAAAATTCTAAGTGTCCAGTTTTCAATTTTAATCTATATAGTAGTAAACATTTATGATACCCTGAAATGGACAAATGAATGTAATAGAAGTCTTTTTTTTTTGCTATTCTAATATATGAAATATTAGTTCCAGATTGAGACAGCAAAGATATTTTACAATATGATTTCTATTTACATTTCTAAATTTTGTTTTCTGCCTTGTAGGAGTCAGTTTTCCAGGACTATAAATTGTTATTTTCTATCATGAACTAGATTCATTATCCATATCAGCAAAATTCTATCATCATAAAATGTATCTAACATTGTTTAAATGTTAAAAGCTAGTGGAGGAAATATCAAGACATGAGTCAGCTGTAGTTAGTCAATTGTTCAATGGGGAACAATCTTAAATAAGCAAAAAATAGCCATGAAATGACAGAATAGGTTATAGATGCATCTCATTTCCTCTCTGTGTGGGGAACCACCAAAGGAAGTCTTTAATACAATGAAAAATAGCATTTTTTTTTCAATTCATGAAAACGGTAAGCAATGGGGCTTGAAAATTAAAATGAATACTGGAAAATCCTGGTTTGCTTTTCCTGTGTTCCAACCGTGAAGTGCTAGAGAATTTAAGGTGTGTCCAAGAAAGCTTTAACATGTGGGATGAGACTGCAAAGTGGTCTTGTTTATTGAGCATGAACTATGTGTCAGATAGCCTACATTTCACAAGGTGATTGCACAATTTACTGTAAGAGCCGAGGTCAGTTTTATTACACTTTGTATGCCTACACGTAGCCTAGCACATGATTTATAAAAATACTTGTGTACTAAATATTTGTGTATCTCCAGTATCTTAGTCCCAACTGGGACAATGAAGACATGGCCACAGATTTACAGCAAGTTCAATTAACAGAGAGAGGTGATCCACTCTCCCTTGCTTTTCAATAGAAATTAAAGTAAGTGATGACACAGACAAACTTATAAGTTTCTTCTCTTGTCTTCTTGCAAAACATAAATTATGTCCCAGAGATTAGTGTCTAGAGAAAAACTTGCTACTGAGCTAATTGTTTTCACTGGGGCCAAATAACAACACCGGACATTTATATATTAATTGCCTACTTATTTAACATTGTTTTAAGTACTTTACAATATTTAACTCATTTAATCTGAAGAGAAACATTATTATTAGAAAGATCTCATTATTGTTCTTATTTTATAGATCAGAAAACCAAGGCACAGAGAAGCACCTGAGTTTGCCGACAACTACACAGTTAGGAGGGGCTTTCCAGGTGGCGTTGGTAAAGAACCTGCCTGCCAAAGCAGGAGATGTAGGAGACCTGGGTTCAACCCCTGGGTCAGGAAGATCCACTGGAGGAGGGCATGGCAACCTACTCCAGTATTCTTGCCTGAAGAATCCCATGGACAGAGGAGCCAGCAGGCCTGAGTCTGTAGGGTCGTAAAGAGCTGGACACAACTGAAGGGACTTAGTACAGTACTCTGTTAGGAAGGGGCTGAGTCTGGATTCAGGCTCCAGGAGTCTGATTTCCAGCTCTCTGCTCAGCCCTTCTTCCACAGCACTGATTTCTGTGCAGCTGCTAAACATCAGTATGTTCGTCTTTCTCCCACCAATAAGCTGAACCTGCATCCTTTGGCTGCTCTTATTTCATGCTCTCTTGGACCTCCAATTGCTATTTAGAATACACATGCTGATTATTTCCTTATTAGCACTTAACATTGCAAACCCTCATTCACGCTACGCACTGAGTATCCACATTGCTGTGCCCTTGTTCTCTGATAGAGGCTGGACTGGCTCTTCAAAACTGTGCACACGATGCGGCTATGCACGTGAAATGGCAGCCATGTTTGCACTGTAGGTCCATATGGCCCCTGTGTCTTTTCCGGTTGCATTTCTGCCCTCCAGTCTTTCTGTATTTTCTATCAGTAGCTCTTGGATGGCTCCCCTGGGTGTCTTGGCCAGCCTTGGTGCCTAATAAATCAACTTGCTTTTGACAGATCATTTGTATAATTTATTGGGATATAGGAGTTTCAAAACTGCTTCAGTATCTCTAGTGACTTGGTAGAAACTGGATGGTGATGGGCTGGAAAATGATTCTCCCAGTCCCATAGAAATCACTACAAGGCTCACACCATAATTAAGGTGGAGGCAGCTTACATGTTTTGTTTGACTCTCATGCAGTTTGCCATTCCAAAATAGTTGTAATAAACTCCAGATCTGAAGTGTGCTCTATTCAGTGGGTGGCAGATTTCTTTCTAAATAGATTTCTTCGTGGAGCAAATTCCTAGCAGGGCTTATATTTCTTAACTACTCTGTAGTAAACATTATCCCATCATGGTTGCATTTGCATGTCAGTAGTAAAAGTTGTGTATGTACATATAAACACAAAAGTACATATTTAGTTTTATATTTGTTTTCATTGTATCATCTAAGATCCACTCATCTTGAAAGGATCACTGATACAGAGAAATATATAATCAGAACATTAAATAATAATTTTAATTTCAGAGGACATGCCTGATTATTTGATTCATTCATATGGTCATTTAAAAAATTTAATTATCTGGATAATTTCAATTCCCCATGTTACAACTCCAAGCTTAGAAAAAGAAGGTGTGAATGTGGGAGATACGGTCATTGATTGATAACTAGCAGATATTCAACTAACAAAGTAGCCATGGTGACTTACCATTTCCTTTAGGTCTTTAAAATTTTTATGCTTAATTTGAATGTTTCTTTCTGATTATTTTTTTTCCCAAAATTTTGGAAAGCATGGGTGTCATAATGTTTGGTCTATATGTTATGAACCACTTCAAAATCATACAAACAACTGTGCTGTGGTTTTGTTAAAGGTTTTGAAGAATAATAAAATCTAGGCCAATCATTATTTTTAAAAATGGTCCTTATGTGTATTTTCTCTGCTGCCAGAATTTCAGCAATGCTACATACAGTGAAGGCCCTGTAGGGCTTCTGGTTACCATCAGACCTTTGGAATTTCAATAGAAACCAGAAACAGTCTGTGTAGAAAGCTTCTTAATATTTTATAAATATTAAGTTTAACTTTCTACAATTTTTTTCAGAAGGTGTGGTTTATTATTTCCTATCTGACTATCCTTAGAATGCAGCAGTACAATTCTAAAAATGAGAAGAGTCCATAATGTTTCTCCCAGGTCTCCCTTCCAAGTTCTAGTTGCACAAATACAGCTGCCCATGTGCCACATCCACATGGGTGCCTCACAGGGGTCTCAGCACCCTTCATTCTTCCCCCAGCTCCCACTGAAATCTGTCCTATCTGGGCCTCCACAGCTGAGAAAAGGACGCTGCTATCCCCAAGGCTCCCCAGCCAGAAACCTTATGTAAATATGTGTACTCAAGTATAGTCTACAGAGTGTAAAGAGCATAAAATGTATGTATGTGTTTGAAGCATGCATTTCAAGAAATCTTATGAATACAGTGAATTTGCAAGATACCCGAAGGCTCCTTTGTGAGCCTCTGGGAGTCATTGATTCCTCCTGCTCTGTATCTAAACCTTCATCATATACTGTAGCCAACCAGACTCTTCTATCCATTTCATTCTTCAGGCAAGGATACTGAAGTTGGTAGCCATTCCGTTCTCCAGGGAATCTTCCCAACCCAGGGATCGAACCTGGGTCTCCTGCATCCCAGGTGAATTCTTTACTGTCTGAACCACCAGGGAATCCCTAAACCTTCATCAAGTCCTGGCTATTCTTCCTCCATAATTTTTTGAGTCATTTCCCTTTTCTCCATCTCCACTATTCTCACCACGATCACCAATCACCTCTCTCTCTCTTTCTCTCTTTAGTCACTAAGTCGTGTCCGACTCTTGCGACCCCATGGACGGTAACTTACCAGGCTCCACTGTCCATGGGATTCTCCAGGCAAGAATAGTGGAGTGTATTGCCATTTCCTTCTTCAGGGGATCTTCCCAACCCAGCAGTCGAACCCGGGTCTCCTGCATTGCAGGCAGACTCTTTACCGACTGAGCTATGAGGGAATCCCCCACCCATCACCTGGATGATGCCAATAACTCATCTCCCCACTTCCATTTTTGCCAATGCCTCATCTCTTCAGAGTGATCTTTAAGAAACCAGAATGCTGATCACTACAGTCTCCTTCTTCATGACCTTCCCTTTATATTTAGAATAAAATGGAAACTCATTATTGAGGCTTACAGTGAATGCCCTTAAAAAGTGGTCATTTTGCAACTCTTCCAACCTCTGCTTCACTATAACCCAGGTATCCTAGCTTCCCCTCCCTCTCCCCTGGCCAGCCTACATCCCTATCCTTCATACCCCACCCCACCATTTCTTTAAAAGACCTTAAGACCTTTTGCATGGACTGCTCATTTAGGGGTAAATGCTTTTCCTCTTCTTCCCTCCTCCCTCCCGCCTCACACTCACTCACTTCCATGCCTGTACAGTTCTCTTTATTTAGCTAGTTCTTTCTCATCCTTCATTCTCAGATTAAATACCTCCTGGTCATAAAGTTTTTTCCTGTACCCAATCTCAAAGGCAGCTCCCCAGTTACTCTCAGAGAGCCGTGCTCTTTCCTTTACAGCAGTTTGCAATTTATATATGGAAAAGTTGCTTCTAGATGTTTATTGCCTAACTCTTCTGCTAACTGAGGCTCCATTAGGGAAGGGCCAAGGATGTTATTTCATTCCTTCATACCTGACAGCTACCAATGCACCTGGCATGCAGTACGTACTTGGTAACTAATTGCTGAATGAGTAAGTAAATCAGCAAATGTGTACTCATCTCTGAGAATCATGCAAAACCTGAGAGGAAACAGAGGCTAGGTGGGCAGCCCCTCTGAAGAGAAGCTAAACCTGAGAAAGAGGGTTCCCCCTCCGCACCTCAGTTGAATGCATTTCAGAAACAGATCCTGGGAGATCCCATTTTCCTGAGCCAGGTATCATTCTAAGAAATGTCTTCCTAGGACATCTCTGGAGAAGAACTCAGCTGAAGAAAGTTAGTTTCTCTCCTGGTTGACTCATGCCCTTTGACCCCTCAACCCATTTTGTTCCACAGTACCTGGGACCAACTGAGGAAAGATATTTGCAGACATCTCACTAGTTCATTTCTATAATTCCTATAGTATCAGTAGATGATCCAAAGCCTGGAATACAGGACAAGCTCAGCACAAAGGGTAGGATGGAGTGGGGAGGCTTAAAGGAGAGATGGTAGGAAATATTTTTGGAAGGAGTATGATGTTGGGTTCTATAAGCAGTGATTTTTTATTTTGAATTTTATTTTCTTTTGCATTGCAATTCACATGGGATAGTCTCAAGCTAGTGAAATTTTGTAAATGCCTAACCTGGTGTTCATTGTGCTTTGGAAAACTCAGGGCGGATGTTGAGTCAATATTTAGTGCCTTACCATATAAGGGAGAAGGTGATGGCACCCCACTCCAGTACTCTTGCCTGGAAAACCTCATGGATGGAGGAGTCTAGTAGGCTGCAGTCCATGGGGTTGCTAAGAGTCGGACACAATTGAGCGACTTCACTTTCACTTTTCACTTTCATGCATTGGAAAAGGAAATGGCATCCCACTCCATTGTTCTTGCCTGGAGAATCCCAGGGATAGGGGAGCCCGATGGGCTGCCGTCTATGGGGTCACACAGAGTCAGACACAACTGAAGCGACTTAGCAGCAGCCATATACGGCAGAATGGCAGCCTGGAACAGGGTTGTGATGTGGAAAGAGGAATCCGGCAAAGATGTTCAGAGCGGCAGATCAGAGAAAGAACTGACAAATCACTACCTGATGGATTTGTTTAACATGTCACTATTCCGTAAGAACTGGAGAAATGCAAAGCAAAGACAGCTGACATCCCAGGGCTGTAGAGAATGAGACGCATTCCAAGTTCGTTGGTATTAAAGAGATGAGTGATCCCTGAAAGCCTGCAGAAAATTGGGACATTTGGGTGACTCTCTTGGGTCACATGACTTAAATTCTCTCAATCAGACATTCCTACTGAAGAGGAGATCTCAACTTAGAAAAATCCACTGCATTTTGGGCTGAAAGTTACTTCTTTGAAAGAGTGAAAAATATGACTGAATTAGCTGGACCACCAGTTGAGTACACTTTGGAGACTGAACTAGCTCAATTTTCTTTCCTCAAAATGCTTAACGTGATTTGTCAACGTTGTCATTGTTGTTCAGTCACTAAGTTGTGTCTGACTCTTTGCGACCGCATGGACTGCAGCACAGCAGGCCTCCCTGTCCTTCATCATCTCCCGGAGTTTGCCTAAACTCATGTTCATTGAGTCAGTGATGCCATCCAACCTCTGTCATCCCCTTCCCCTGCCTTCAGTCTTTCCCAGCATCAGGGTCTTTTCCAATGAGTCAGCTCTTCACATCAGGTGGCCGAAGTACTGGAGATTCAGCTTCAGCATCAGTCCTTCCAATGAATATTCAGGGTTGATTTCCTTTAGGATTGACTGGTTTTGTCTCCTTGTTGTCCAAGGGACTCTCAAATCTCCTCCAGAATCACAGTTAGAAAGCAACAGTTCTTTGGTGCTCAACCTTCTTTATGGTCCAACTCTCACATCTGTATCTGTCAACTTAAGAAGTGAGAAATGTAAAGGGCGTGCAGGGGGGCAGTGTAGGGAAAGGTCACTATTTACCCTGGTGCTCTGTCAGAGTGTATGAGGGTGATAGGGTTGGGGCTTCTAGGAATCAGAGTTACAAAAAGGGACTGGATATTTAGGATGTGAAGTAGGGAAAGATGACCAGAGAATTAGAAGTGAAGTACTGCCAAAAAGAAATTCTGCTGACTTTGTAATTTTGCTTTTCCTATATTCAATCATTTTAAAAATAAGCCAGTGATGTAATTGGATGCAGTTGTTAAAACAGCCCAAATAAAGTCAGCCCCACCACATGTGAATGTTTCAGAGGAGTGAGAGAGAAAGAGAAGATGAGAAATATGTGACAGGACTCTCCATACCATGGGTAGAGCCTGCTCTGCAGGTCTGAACTGAATTCTGAACAATAAGGATGGGGTTGTTCCCCTGGCTCTGTTAGATAATTAACCCAAATCATCTGTTTATTTCATGAAATGTTATGCTTTTATCTAAGAGGAAATACTTTACACATTTCTTTCCAAGTAGAGATGCCTATATGTGTTATTTTTGTTTGGAATATGAGCTTGGTGAAAACAGAACCTATCTCTATATTCATGACTTGGAACAGTGGGCAATGTTCTTCAGGGATCAGGGGCTCACTACGTGCCAGGCCCCAAGCTAAGAACTCTTCCTGCATATGTCATGTCATCCTCACTACAGTCCTTTGAAGTGGGTACCAGAGAAGAAGAAAGAGATGCTCTGAGAGGCTGGGACTTTGCCAAACCTATCAGAGTCCTCACTCCTTGTAAGGGGTCAGCCAGAAGTTGGATGGGTCTGTAGCCCAGGCACTACCTACTAGGCATTACTTCATCAGCAGTAGCAGCCATCACTACTATCATGTACCATGGGTAGACAGTAAAATGATCAAGCGGACAAGCGTGCCTTTAGTGTTGGAAATACTAATCAAGAGGATTGTCATTCATTCACAGTCAAATATGGCCAATTCCAATTACAATATCTGACTGTGGTGTGATGGGAAAGTGACCTAAGCTTGAAGTCATCACTTAGGGCACTGGCCCTGGCTCCTGCGGTGAGTCCTCAGACAAGTGATTCAGGCTCCGTGGGCCCAAGTTTCTACCTCATCTGTGATATAAAGGAATTTGATGATGTTATAAATAATAGAGCTTTTTCAGCTCTAACATTCCAAGAGTCTACAAGTCGTATGAGAATATGAGCCCCTCCCTTCTGTAGCACATGGAATTAATTTGCAATATGTACTGTGACAAAGTCCGATGGAGCCTGCCCGATGATGTAGCACAGTGTAGGTCTTGTAAATGGACTTGGGCCAAAGAAAAAGGAAAATGTACCAGCTGGCCACTTGGCAGCAATGAAGAACTTGCAAAAAAGGTGGACGAGAGAACATTTTCCTACCGTTGCTCTAACACATTTCCCTTTGATGTCTTTTCCCTCACAGATTGTCTCAAGGTTCAAGCCTCCAGGATTTCTAGATGGAATGTGCATCCTGGGGAGTTATGGTTCTCCCAGTGATCAGTCCTCCATTAGCAAGTCCCACAGCTGGGAACATTCGCCAAGTGTGAAGTGCAATTTGTATGTGCCTGTGTTTATTTTTTACAAATATCTTTATACAGTTTGAGCTAGGAAGCTTGATTCTCTCATGGATAGGGTTGCTGGGTAAAATACAGAATGTCAAGTTGAATTTGAATTTCCAATAAAGTAAAAATAATGTTCAGTTCAGTTCAGTCCCTCAGTCGTGTCCGACTCTTTGCGACCCCATGAATCACAGCACGCCAGGCCTCCCTGTCTATCACCAACTCCCGGAACACACTCAAACTCATGTCCATCGAGTCGGTGATGCCATCCAGCCATCTCATTCTCTGTCGTCCCCGTCTCCTCCCACCCCCAATCCCTCCCAGCATCAGACTCTTTTCCAGTGAGTCAACTCATCACATGAGGTGGCCAAAGTATTGCAGCTTCAGCTTTAGCATCAGTCCTTCCAATTAACACCCAGGATTGATCTCCTTTAGAATGGACTGGTTGGATCTCCTTGCAGTCCAAGGGACTCTCAAGAGTCTTCTCCAGCACCACAGTTCAAAAGCATCAATTCTTCGGCGATCAGCTTTCTTCACAGTCCAACTCTCACATCCATACATGACCACTGGAAAAATCATAGCCTTGACTAGACAGACCTTTGTTGGCAAAGTAATGTCTCTGCTTTTTAATATGCTATCTAGGCTGGTCATAACTTTCCTTCCAAAGAGTAAGCGTCTTTTAATTTCCTGGCTGCAATCAGCATCTGCAGTGATTTTGGAGCCCAAGAATATAAAGTCTGACACAGTTTCCACTGTTTCCCCATCTATTTCCCATGAAGTGATGGGACCAGATGCCATGATCTTCGTTTTCTGAATGTTGAGCTTCAAGCCAACCTTTTCACTCTCCTCTTTCACTTTCATCAAGAGGCATTTGAGTTCCTCTTCACTTTCTGCCATAAGGGTGGTGTCATCTGCATATCTGAGGTTATTGATATTTCTCCTGGCAGTCTTGATTCCAGCTTGTGCTTCTTCCAGCCCAGCGTTCCTCATGATGTACTCTGCATATAAATTAAATAAGCAGGGTGACAATATACAACCTTGACGTACTCCTTTTCCTATTTGGAACCAGTCTGTTGTTCCATGTCCAGTTCTAACTGTTGCTTCCTGACCTGCATACAGGTTTCTCAATGTCCCCCAAATTACATGAAATATACTAAAAGAGGATTCTTTGTTTGTCTAAAATTTGAATTTAACAGGGTAACCCATATTTTTGTTTTCTTAATACGACAACCCCATTCTAAGAAGGAAATATTTTGTTTAGATTTTTGGGTGGGATTTAAGTGGGTATTACAGACTAGAACACCAACAGTTTGGAGTTGGATTTATTATTTTGCCCACTTTGAGTATGAAATATGGTATGAAATATCTGCTATGCTATCAATGCATTTTCAGTAGATGTAATTGTGTTTAAATTTCTCAAGGTTATAAGTCTCTCCTTTTTAAAGGAATAACATCCCCCCCACACAATGTGAAACTCATTCATAAAATCAAAGAGATCCTAACCATTGATATGAGAACTTCTGAAGGAGGGAGCATATTTTGGCTCACATCTGTGGCTGTGTTCTTTGAACTAATTGGGAAATATTTTATGCTGGCAGGCTTTAATGGAGAAATATGTTTCCCCTTTAGGGTGATTTGTTTAATTGGCTATAGAAGTGCTTTTTCTCTGCTTCAGGAAGCTTTTTCCATTTGCTAATGATACAGCTTCCCCACCTACTCCGAACCCCAAAAGCCAAAGTTACCCTGAGCTCACTGAACTCTGTTCAGAATCTTGTGATGAAGCCAGACAATGTCTCAGATCTGAATTCAACTTTAAATGACGCATTTTGCTTTTCTTGGCTGCAGTGATCTTTTCTAGATAATGTGTTAGAAGAGATCATCTCTGAGCTTCCACAGTCTTCTGTTTACAAGTCCAAAGCAGAGATGAATCTGAGGAGCAGGAAGAAGGTAAACTAAGAAAGCAAAAAATATGGTTTCATTTTGAAGCCCACCTTCCTCAGACTCTTTGGCTATGATGAGACAAATACTTTTTATGTATATTTACCTCATTAAATGATAAACAGCTTCTGGATTCTGAAATATTTAACATTTTGTAATGAAAACATAAAATCCAGCTATAACATTAGAGAAACCAAAGAGAATTTTCATCTATATTGTCCTAAATATCTAGGGGTTTGAATGCATCTGAATGTTTCAGTAAAGTGTTCAGGTTGATGCTTGGCAAAAAAATAAAAAAGGTGAAATCCATGACGTCACAGAGATGAACAGAGACTCAAGTTCAGGTAAGTCTATTAAATATGGAGAAGCAGACAATAGGTTAAATCAGAAAGTAAATGAGTCATCATGACTCATTTTCACATCATTACAGACACAATGCATATGGAAGGGCTGTGTACGATCTGTTCTCAGATCAGATTCATTTCTGAGAAGGTCTATGACCTTCTTTACTCTTCACATAGATAGGATAGTGACGTAACAACAGGATGCTGTAGAAAAACAGGTAAAATAAATACTGACATCCTTCCTTTGCTTAACGTCAAACCTCAAAGCAAATAGAAGGTGTGAGTCTCATTACTTCCTTTCAGAGGGAAAAATCAAGGCTATTTCATTGTATTTTCTATACATCTATGTTGGTGAGAAAAGTGTTTTGGTTTCAAGCCCAAAGGCAGATGGTTAATGTCATTGCAAAATAATTAAAAGCATATAATACTTCCTAGAAATAAAGATTCTATATTGCTACATTAATAGCAATGATTTGTAGCTCATGTTTCATCAAAAAAAGAAAATTTATTTATTTGTTTAAAAGTATCACTGTTTTACAGAAATTTGATGATTTTTTAAATGTGAACCGTTTTGAAAATTAATCCTTTGTCAATAGCATCATTTATAAATATTTTCTCCCTATCCATAGGTTGCCTTTTCATTATTTTGCTGTGCAAAAGCTTTACAGTTTAATTTTTCCCATTTGTTTATTTTTGTTTTTAACTCTAGGAGATGAATCCAAAAAAAATCTTGCTGTGATTTATATCAAAGAATATTCTATGTTTTCCTTTTGGAGTTTTAAAGTATCCAATCTTACATTTAGCTCTTTATTTCATTTTTGTTTATCTTCACATATAGTATTTTTCACGTATAGTATATATATATATTTTTTCACATATAGTATTAGAGAATGTTCATTCTTTCACGAGTATTTATCCAGTTTTCCCGCACCACTTATTGAACAGATTGACTTTTCTTCTTTGTATATTCTTTCTTCCTTAAAATATACAAATATCTCTATCAAAAAACAAAACATAAAAACCACCAAAAAACAAAAACAACTCAATAAAAAAATAGGTGGAAGATCTAAATAGACATTTCATCAAAGAAGACATATAGATGGCCAACAGGCACAGGAAAAGATGCTCATCATTACTATTGCTGCTAAGTCACTTCAGTCGCGTCCGACTCTGTGTGACCCCATAGACAGAAGCCCACCAGGCTCCCCCGTCCCTGGGATTCTCCAGGCAAGAACACTGGAGTGGGTTGCCATTTCCTTCTCCAACGTGTGAAAGTGAAAAGTGAAAGTAAAGTCACTCAGTCGTGTCCGACCCTTAGCGACCCCATGGACTGCAGCCTACCAGGCTCCTCCATCCATGGGATTTTCTAGGCAAGAGTACTGGAGTGGCTTGCCATTGCCTTCTCCGCATCATTACTATTAGAGAAATGTAAATCAAAACTCCAATGAGGTATCACCTCCGTTCCGTTCCGTTCAGTCGCTCAGTCGTGTCCGACTCTTTGCGACCCCATGGACTGTAGCCTACCAGGCTTCTCCGTCCACGGGATTCTCCAGGCAAGAATACTGGAGTGGGTTACCATTTCCTTCTCCAGGGGATCTTCCCGACCCAGGGATCGAACCCGGGTCTCCCGCATTGGAGGCAGACGCTTTAACCTCTGAGCCACCAGGGAAGCCCAGGTATCACCTCACACCAGTCCAAATGGCTATCATTAAAAAGTCTACAAACAATAAGTGCTGGAGAGGATACAGAGAAAAAGGAACTCTCCTACATTGTTTGTGGGAGTGTAAGTTGGTGATGCCACTATGGAGAACAATATGGACATCTTTAAGAAACTAAGAATAGAGTTACCATATGATCTAGCAATCCCATTCCTGGACACATATCTGGATAAAACTAATTCTATAAAGTACATACACCCTGATGTTCACCACAGCATTATTTGCAATAGCCAAGACATAGAAGCAACCTAAATGTTCATCAACAAATAAATGGATGAAGAAGATGTGGTGTGTGTGTGTGTGTGTGTGTGTGTGTGTATATATATATATATATATATATAGGAATATTACTCAGCCATAAAAAAGAACAAAATAATGCCATTTGCAGCAACATGGATGGACTTAGAACTTATCATATTAAGTGAAGTAAGTCAGACAGAGAAAGATAAATATCATATGATATCACTTATATGTGGAATCTAAAAAAAAAAATGATACAAAAGAAACTTACTTACAAAACAGAAATCAACTCACAAACAAAGAAAACAAACATGTTTACCAAGAGGGATACATGCAGTCAGGGGGAGAGAGAAACTAGGAGTTTGGGATGAATATATGCACACTACTACAAACAAAATTAACAATGACCTACTGTAATAGTGCAGAGAACTATGTTCAATATCGTATAACAACCTATAATGGAAAAGAATCTGAAAGAGAATATATATATATATGTATACACACACACACAACTGAATCACTTTGCTGTACACTTCAAATTAACACAGTATTGAAAATAAACTATACTTCAATTAAAAATGGTTAAAAAGACTGAACACAGATTACCATAAAATGCAACAATGTTGAGAAGTTTGAAATACTTTGAGAATTACCGGAATGTGACACAAAGACACAAAGTGAGCAAATGCTGCTGAAAGACGGCACCCAATGACTTGCTCAAAGCAGGGTTACCACAAACCTTCCATTTACACAAAAACTGCAGTATCCATAAAGCACAGTAAAGAGAGGTGCAATAAAATGATAAAGTAAATAAAACACGAACTGCTAGCGTGATAACACAAAATAGGAACAGAGTTCTAAAGAGAACAGTTTTCATAATTCTTATAGAATCAATGACAATTTCAAAATTTTTTTTTATTTTAATGTTTACATTACAATAAAGATGAAGTTGAATGCCATGTGTTTTTCTTATATTAGGTTCATATTGAACATCTTTGGGTTTTACAAGTATGTATGCATGACTGGCATAGCTAACAAAATATAACTGTTTTGATAAATAAAAGATTGCTGAACATTAAATAAGTAGAAACTAAATATTTTTTAATGTTAGTGTTAATATTTCAAACAAAATAGATAGCCCAAACCAGCAAGAAATTAAAAGGATAGATTTATTTCTGTCCTGTTTTGTGTTAGTTACTCAGCCACAGCTGACTCTGAGACTCCATGGACTGTAGCTCCCCAGGTTCCTCTGTTCATGGACTTCTCCAGGCAAGAATACTGGTGTGGGTAGACATTCCCTTCTCCAGGGGATCCTCCCGGTGCAGGACTGAACCTGAACCTGGGTCTCCTGCACTGCAGGCAGATTCTTTACCACTGAGCCACCTGGGAAGCCCACATAGGCATATTCTTCTGATAGACAGGAATAATCATTAAAAAAACCTTCTAGGGAAGTAATTATATTAGCCTGATGCCAGTAACATGAAGTAGAAAGCTAAAATATGTATCAGTTTGAGTCAATCCACCCTATATTCCACCTTCAAAAATAAAAGCAAAAGTAAAAACAGGCATAAATACCCAAAATTAAGACCTCAAACATTCCAGATGACAGATATTTAGAGTGCTTAGGTTTTGTTTTTGCTTTAATAGGAAAATAAATGGCTTTTGAAATAAAATTAGATGCTTTATCTCCTGTAAAAAGCATTCTTGTGAGAACCAGAAAAAAAGCTTGTGGCTAAATTCAATGAGCATTCAAATGTCTCATGTTGCTTCTAGATCATAATCATACATATTTTCATTTGCTTTCCTGCAATAAATTCAGGTGAAAAAATGTTAAGTTGGCATGAAAGCACGATGGGATACATTTTTATATACTTTTTTCCCCTTTGGTAATTGTCTGAAAATTCATTTCTGCAATTTAGGTTGAAAACCTATTAACACAATATGGACGGATAATGCCCTTCTGTATTGATACATTTTTCTCTTTGATATCCAACCCTGATTCTCCAAATCTCTCACGTTCTTCTAAACAAAATGAAGTAGGACTAAACATGAAAGAATCATTTGTCTCTGTAACACTGACCTGAATGAATATTCTGAATAAACAATCAGTAAATTAAAAATCCAGTTGGGATGACCATGATTCCCACCTTAGGGACATCTTCTGAAACACTAATCACCTGTACCTTATGGCCCAGGTGGTCTCTGTCCTTCATTCCAATAATTTCAGTAACTTACATAATGAAGATAAAGACCTCTCTCTGCTCATCTTGCTAATCCCCAGGTCTTAGAAGTTTGCCATACTGACATTCATAAGTCCTAGCTTTGTATGCAGTTTGATCTTGTTCTGGCTTCAAGCTGTGAGGAGCATGATAAATATCCTGGAGGCACCAGCTCTTATTTCTCTGGAAGCCCAGGGCAGAACTCAAGGCAAGTCTCTTGTCATGCATCATCACGCTTTTTCACTCTTCCTGTCCCCCACAAAAAATCAGAAATTTGTAACAGGATGATACACTCTATGGGAACAGCATTGGCCCATTCCAACAAATTGCCTTCTTTCTCCAGACATTGATGTCTTCTGTGTTTATTAGGCTCCAGGGGTAGGTCCCTTCCAATTTATTTATAATCCATTTAAAAAGCAAACATTTGGAAACAAATCCATTGGAAATATTGGAAGGATTAATGGTTTTAATTGAGGCATATTGACATAGTCTTTGCAAACTCAAAGCATGCCTTTTGGGACTTTTTCCCTTTTCCCTGAGGACTCTATCTAAACTACATATACACAGTCAATAAAGAAAATGGGAATTTATGTACAACCTCACCACTAGAGAAAACAACTATTGAAATATAGCTATATTTCCCACATATAATACAGTAATTTAAAAATATAATCACCCTATAGATTTAAATTTGTATCCAGTTGCTTTCTTCTTAGCATTTTATAATGAACATTTCCACTGCATACTCTGCAAACACAGGTAAACCATGGCATAGGTGTACTAGCATATAGTTATGTTTTTCTCCCTAGGAAGACGATTTCTTGTGTATGAGCAGTTCTCTAAGGGCCTTTCAAATGTGTTACCCAGTTTAGGTGCTCAGTGGATCAGGAAACATACCTTATTGTCATCTCCATCTCACAGATGAGGAACTGACTCCTAGAAGATTTGTGTGACCAGTCCAAGACTAAAGGGATCTGAACTAGAGCCCAAGAGTATTCACTCCTCCACTGTAAGTGGTGCTGCTGCTGCTGCTGCTGCTAAGTCACTTCAGTCGTGTCCGACTCTGTGTGACCCCATAGACGGAAGCCCACCAGGCTCCCCCGTCCCTGGGATTCTCCAGGCAAGAACACTGGAGTGGGTTGCCATTTCCTTCTCCAATGTGTGAAAGTGAAAAGTGAAAGTGAAGTCGCTCAGTCGTGTCCGACCTTTAGCGACCCCACGGACTGCAGCCTACCAGGCTCCTCCATCCATGGGATTTTCTAGGCAAGAGTACTGGAGTGGCTTGCCATTGCCTTCTCCGGTAAGTGGTGCTAGAGCCAATTAAAGGAAGTGTAGGCTGCTGTTGCTGCTGCTGCTAAGTCACTTCAGTCATGTCCGACTCTGTGCGACCCCATAGATGGCAGCCCACCAGGCTCCCCTGTCCCTGGGATTCTCAAGGCAAGAACACTGGAGTGGGTTGCCATTTCCTTCTCCAATGCATGAAAGTGAAAAGTGAAAGTGAAGTTGCTCAGTCGTGTCCTACTCTTCGCGACCCCATGGACTGCAGCCTACCAGGCTCCTCTGCCCATGAGATTTTCCAGGCAAGAGTACTGGAGTGGGGTGCCATTGCCTTCTCCAAGTGTAGGCTAAGCACACCTAAAGGCAGAAAATGAACCAAGGACCATTCCCCAATCTCATGCTTCATGTTTCTGTTAATGATGCCTCCTAGGATCCAAACATGGGTGTCATCTTTAAGGCATCCTTCTCCCTTATCCCCAAAATTAAATATTAAACTGCCATTAAAAGGAGCTCTTTGCTGACCACAGAAAAACTATCAATTCCATGGCCTGAAGCCAAGGCTATTTGAAGCCTGGACACTACCTCTATTCCCAAATCTACCCAATAAACACACAGTTCAAGGCTTTCTCAGAGTAGGGATGGTGATCTCTTTACAAAAATTCATTTGTAACGATGACTAAAAGACAGGTTTCTGGAGGTACACCCTAGAATCTTCAGCTTTAAATAGTTGAGGATTCACGAGTATGAGAACCTCAGCTGCACTCCAGGCAAACTGAACTGTTCTCTTTCTGAGTATATTGCCCACATTCCCCACTCCTGAGCATTTTTCAGATTGTTCCTTCAATACAGAAAACTCCCTTCACGCTCTACATGCTCAGACCCTGCTCACCCTTCGAGGTCCTGCTGAAATATCAGCTCTATGAACTGTACTTTCTCGTGGTCTCTCCCGTCTCTAGGCATCGCAATTAGTCCTTGTTAAAAGAACCAACCTTGTTCTCGTACTGCACTTCAAAAACTGCACTTGTGAGAATAACTCTGTCACATATTATGAAACTTTTCTATCTGGAGGAATTATGCAGACTCTATTTATGCTCAAGATTCTTTGTTTGCTCACAGTTGATCACTTTCTTTGAGTACAAAGACATTCATTTGACATTCAGCAAATTTACTGGCTACCCGAGAGTAGATTTTTCACGAGGAAGTAACGGCTTGTACACTTCTCAGAAAGTTCCCATGGATAATTTGAGAAAGATATACAGAAATTATCAAGGTAATCCCAAGACTGTGCCCCTTCTGGCAGACTAACTGGGGGGTGTTTTGTGGAGCCGGTGCACCAAGGCTGTACTAACATTTTCATGTCGGCTTTTGTGGGCAGTGGGGGAAGTGGTAAATGGTATATAAAGGAGATGGTGTGACTTAGAGCAGGCATCACATTTCAGATTTCTATAAAAGTCAGACAGACAATGCAAGTGAAGGAAGATGGTCAGGTTAAGGCGCTACATTGCTTTAATCATCCGGCCTTAGCATCACACTCAGACTGGCACAGAGCAGAGACGTGGTAAAGGGAGAATGCACGCCCCATGCAAAGACTCAGAGCAATTCCAGCTGACTGGCACCACATGGAAAGGCAGGCTTGGTGTTGCCAAATAGTTGAAGTTTTCAAGAAAAACCATACATAGATTTTTATGGGTCATTCTCTCATTTTTTTTTAAACATGGATAACAAATTCACATTTAAAATACTGGGTAAGCCTGTAGACCAAATATATCTAGAAGCAATTTATCTCCTACAGTACAGGTCTAATTGTGACATAAACCAGGATTCCACTGTTTTCTCTTTCTCTGAATCCTAAATCCATGTGTGAGAGTCAGCACCCTCTTATAGAAAGTCTGAGTGGAAGGTAGTAATGATTTCAATAAAGTTCTCAGTCCAGTCTGAAGAGAGAAAGACAACTCTGGAAGGCCCCAGAACTGACTATTCTAGACATGCTGTCAATGGTCTGACTCCTGGCTCAGAGTCCCTGAGAGGGAGACACAGGGTGTGGCAGGCTCAGGTTGGTTTGCTCTCAATGGACCAGGGTGGGGACACTGCTTTGGCACAGTGCACCCCGCAGTGGCTGTGAGTAATTAAGGAACTGAGAGTGGCTTCCAAATCCAGAAGTACAAGTTCAGGAAACTAGCTCACACCAGGCCAGGAATGACCCTCAGAGGTGGCCTTGACACCTTCTATCCTCAACTGCAACCTTCGGACCGTGACTGTATTCTGTAGCTTTGATGATAAAATAACAGTTAACAACTGGAGCATTGTTCATATTTCATTTTATAATTTGATGGACACACTTATAAACATTGCTTGTCACTGTAAGTGATGTGCAGACTAGTAAATTGGATACATTTTTGGAAGGAAGTGCTCTGTGGGCCATTTTAAGCCCTGGGAATCCCAATAAATGAGAAAGAAGGAATTGGTTTCAGCTTGTTTGATGTCTGTAGTTAGGGTCATTGGAGGAGGTCCAGTTCTCCTAAGGGTTATCACCTCCGTGCTCCTGTGGCCACAGGTGGAGACAGCTGTAATTTGCCTGAGGTCAGTCAAATCTGAGTCCTTACTGACAGTGGTAATAAACAATGAGTACACTGAATGCAGCTTCCCTGGTGGCTCATATGGGAAAGAATCCTCCTGCAAGGCAGGAGACCTGGCTTCGATCCCTGGGTCAGGAAGATCCCCTGGAGAAGGGAATGGCAATCCACAACAGTATTCTTGCTGGGAAAACTCCATGGACAGAGGAGCCTGGAGGGCTACAGTCCATGGGGTCACAAAGAGTCAGGCACGATTGAGAGGCTGAGCATGTAAGCACAGTGAGTGCAGTTACATTTGTGTGTGGTTGTCCTTTCCTAAGGGTGACCCTTCATCTACAACACCTGGCTCCTCAAGACACAGGTCATTGAAGTTCAGGTGTCCCTTGAATGGCGATTTTTTTGAAGGGTCACAAATATTTTAACAGTACTTTTTGTTGTTTAGACATATGCAAGTTTTTTGAACATCATTATTTATCAGTAACATGAATTCAAAGCAACTGTGCGGTCAGTTTCTTTTATACTTGAGCAAATCAAGAAATCAAAACACAGCTGTCACTGTCAAATCTTATTCTTCAGAGAAAAACACCTCTGTGAGGTTGGCCTGAAGATGCTCAGATTCTGCCAATCACTGAGGTATTCCATATTTAAATATGGAATCACTGAAGTATTCTGTAATTAAATAGTGTGGACCGTGCAGTTACTTTCATGTTTTTTTCTGAAGTCATTTTAAGGATCTTTTGGGTAAGGTTTCTCTCCAACTTGGCAGTAGATGAACACACATCCTTTCCTAAAGCAGTTGGGGGCACCAGCTTTTTCCTGTGGCATGGGGTAAACCAGGAGAACACGATCTTGACAATGTGCTGTTCCATAGCCCCGCTCACCTCGTGGAAGCAGGACACACTCACCTCCTGTCTTTCACATCAGGAGTCCAGGGCAGGGCTCTCCTGGCAGGCTGGAGGGCATTATAAGAGCCAAGCAAGCCTGGGCTTCCTCATTCCATTTCTGAACTGGGTGTGCCCAATACCCAGTGCAGGAAACAAAAGCATTTAGCTAATTGAGCTGAGCAGCCAGCCGAATCCCTACTCCTTCCTAAAAGGACCTAAAAGGTCCTTTCTTGCCTCACTTCATAAACTGGAGCCAAGAAACAGGGAGAGGGGAGATAGGCCAATGCCTGGTAGTTGCCGTGACCTAACTTGCATTTCAAGCACTTGAATCTTCCCCATATTAGTCCAACAACTAAGTATCTACTTTCTTCACTGCTAACTAAAGATATTGTTTTTAATCAAATAAAAACATTAATAAAAATCTTAAATAAAATTTTTAATTTTTAATAAAAGGAAAAGAAAACTTTGTTTAATAAAATTTATTTGAAATTTTATTTGTAATCTCATCAGGACATTTTTTTTTTAATTTTTATTTTTATTGGAGGCTAATTATTTTACAATATTATATTGGTTGGTTTTGTCATACATTGACATGAATCCGCCCCGGGTGTACATGAGTTCCCCCTCCTGAACCCCCCTCCCACCTCCCTCCTCCCCTTATCCTCCCTCTGGGTCATCCCCACATACCAGCCCCGAGCATCCTGTAACATGCATCAACCCTGAACTGGCGATTCATTTCACATATGATAATATACATGCTTCAATGCTATTCTCCCAAACCATCCCACCCTCATCCTCTCCCACAGAGTCCCAAAGACTGTTCTATATATATATCTGTGTCTCTTTTGCTGTCTCGTATACAGGGTTATCATTTTCATCTTTCTAAATTCCATATATATGCATTAGTATATTGTATTGGTGTTTTTCTTTCTGGCTTACTTCACTCTGTATAATAGGCTCTAGTTTCATCCACCTCATTAGAACTGGTTCAAATGCATTCTTTTTAATGGCTGAGTAATACTCCATTGTGTATATGTACCAAAGCTTTATTATCCATTCGTCTGCAGATGGACATCTAGGTTGCTTCCATGTCCTCATCAGGACATTTTAAGAACCAGTTTCACATCTTTCTGGTTCTGTTCTCTGCAGAGCATCCAATGACACAACAGCATGGACTGGCTGAGCAGAGATCATACAGAGGACTTGGAATGGCAGCATAGCTGAAACAACCACAGTCTGCTCCTCTCACCTTTGGGATGAGAGCCACAGTGTTTGCTTTGTAGCATTTAAGGCCTTGGCAGCAAGTTGGCCAAATTTGTTTGTGTTCTCTGTCCCATCAGTGGCCTTGCCATGTTCTTCAGAGGGCAGAAAAAAGAAAGCTCCTATTCCTCTGGGCACTTCGGGGAGCAAGGCTCAGAGCCCACCTTTCACTGTGGTTGTGAGGCAGGCTTCAAAGACTCCTCATCGTTAAGAAATGTCCTCACTCCTGGGAGGGAGACTGAGAATCTATGAGGATGTGTGAACAAGATCTCTTTGCTGACCCCGGGGACTCAGGCACGAGCACCCAGCAAAACAGGCACCACAAGAGTTTCAGTGCCAAGCTTGCTGTTCCCAGATATTGTCCAAATGCCTAGCTGCTGAGGTGAACAGTGGCCAAATAGATTCCAGAAACCTCGAGGGAACAGCATATGTTGCTGCTGCTTGTCTGTGGCTCATTCAAAGCCCCGATACATAAACGGGATATAAAAAGACAGCCTTGAACCACCAGAGTGAGGTGTTTGTCTTGAGCCTGAGATAACCATTCGGGCCACATATGTGTTTGTTTTGTTTCCCCCCCTTGTATCTGTGTGGAAAGCACTCAGCTCTTACACAGCATTCTCTCCCTCCTTCATCAAATATTCTTGAACACCTCATGTCCCAGGAATGCTGGCATGTGGCCGGATGAGCCTGGGGCTATTTCAGTGGCTACTGCTCATTACTAACTGCTTAGACAGTGTACCTTCAAACAATCCATTCTGACCACAGCCCTAGACTGCTCAGAGCAACCAAGGTAAACACAACAGACTGGAAACTAAGCCTGGGCTAGTGATTTTCCACCAAACTCCACAGAGAAATGACAGGGACCTCCATGGGGGACTAGGCAGGGAGACAGAACTCTGGAAACCCCTGCTACTGCAGCTGCTGTTTGATCATTTTGTCGTGTCCAACTCTTTGTGACCCCATGGACTGTAGCCCGCCAGGTTCCTCTGTCTATAGAGTTCTCCCAGCAAGAATACTGGAGTGGGTTGCCATTTCCTGTCCAGGGGATCTTCCCAACTCAGAGATCAAACTCGGGTCTCCTGCTTGGCAGGCAGATTCTTTACTGCTGAGCAACCAGGGAAGCCCTCTGGAACCCCCACATCCACGCTAATTATGATCACTTAAGATACTAGGTTTTCTTCCATTCTGTGAGTCACTTCTCTCCAACTGACTTCAACCCTTTGCCCTGATTTGATACTTTACCCACTTATACCAGGATTATAACAACTCTCTATAAATCTGTCTTCAGTACAGGAAACTGTGGAATAGATAGTGCCATTCACGTTTAGGAGGCTTAGGGGCATGTGCAACCCTCTTACAAGAGAGACATCCATCAACCTTGAGTCAGAGGAAAGGAACAGAGGGCCCTTGGCCGAGGTGAGGAGAATGAAGATCCTTTATATGTGAGGCCAGAAGACCCCACCTCACCCCTGTTCCACAATGCTAACCGTGCCAACGGCCAAGGAGAAGCTTGATGACAATCGTGTTTCAGCAGTGTCCCTGGTTGGAAGCCATCCAGAGAGACAACTGTTCTGACACTTTGAGTCAAGTCCTGGATTATACACTTCAGAGTTCTGCTCCAGCTACATTTCCTCTGTGAAACCAGCCCCTCTAATGTTACCATTTGCTGACTTTCCCCACACCAGATCTGCATTGCCAAATATCCACCAGTTCACACTGCTTCAGCTTTTCCTTTACTTTATTATCCGGGTTCAGTGTAGACTTCTTACAAACTGCTACATTGTTTCTCACAGATATCAGACAATGAACAGAGGTTCTCTCTCTTTCTTTTGGTCCTCCTTCTACAAAAAAATATATAATGGATATCCAAGAAGCATGAGTTGTTAGATTAATTCACGCTCTACCCATTAATTTAGGGGGAATGATATAGAGAGAATCTGGTTCTTGCAACTTATTGACTAAATTCATGTGCCTATTTGAAAATATTGGAAAGCTTTTCTGTAAATGAGGATATAGTCATCAGAGAGTATTTACTTAAAAGATTCTTTGTGATTGTACTTTGTTGCTTATAGCTTGCTTAGAAATATTGACTAATCTTCAGTGGTATGTGTGTGTGTGTGGGTGTGGGTGTGCATGAGTGTGCGTGTGTGTGTGCATGAGTGTGCGTGTGTTTGCTTCTTATACTACTGCTCTCTAAGAGTTTCTTATCAGTGTAAAGTCTCAGAATTGTTTATATTCTTTCTGAGGGTTAGACCAATACATCCTTTTATTTCATTTATGTTTAAATCTTGTTTGCAGCAAACGAATATAAAAACGTTGTCATTCTTGAAATAACAGAAACAGTTTTTCATGGCTTTGACTTCCTTCCATCGGATGGCTAGGACATCCCAAGAGAGAAACACTGTCATGACCTTTAATGTTTCTCTTTAACAGGGTGGGAAGAATTTCAAAGAATGATTTGCCAAGTAATTCCCCCTGAGAACTCTGAACTCATGAGTTTTGCAGTCTTTCAAGTTAGGTGATTCTATTTTGTTGAACACAAAATAATCTTATACTTATTTATAGCAAAAAAAAAAAATCCTATGTAAGAAATGTGACTGGGGACTTAATCTGCAGTCTATTACTGAGAGAAGCAAACTTTAATGTGGGTTTCGTGGTTCAATTGTCTCCTCCACTACTTCAAAATGTTTGCAGTCATATAGGGTTAAGATAATGGCCATCAAACCATTCCATTCTTCACAATTCTGGTCAGAGATAAATGAGAATACGCTTCCCTGCTGTGCAAACATCCTTTTTATTAATACTGGGTGAACAAGAATGTAAGCACATTTGGCTGCAGAGAAAACTAACAGAATTGAAAATGTAGAATATTAACGCTCAGAGTCTAAGATCGGGCTTTCAAAGGACAAGTGAATAAAAAGAAAAAAATTTACAGCAGCAGCATTAGAGCTGAAATGAAAATGGATCAGCATATTAAAACTGAAGTGTGACACCAAAGTGTTCCACTGGCGTGCCCAAGTGGCCAGGGCACAGTTTGCCCACATAAGAACAGTTACATTGCCTCAGAAGTGAGGATGGTTCTCATTGTCTCCAAGGTACAGCATTTAATTTGACTCATGTTCTTCATCTGAATTTAGAACATTCTTTGTTTATGCAAACAATTTGGTAAAAAACCCCTACAGTGTCTAGTTACACATATCATATTCTTGTATATTGTTACTTACTCCTTAGATTGTTTTATTTCCTATGTACATATGGCATGTCTTCCTGTTTAAAGCCTAAATGATTTGAGGTCAAGGACTGTGCATATTCATTCCCAAAGGACCCATCCCAATTGCTTTCACATAGTGGGTACCAAGGGATTTCCCTGGTGGTCCTGCAGTTAAGACTTCATGCTTCCACTGCAGGGGGCATGAGTTCCACCCCTGGTTGGGGAACTAAGATCCCACATGCCACAAGGTGAGCCCAGAAACAAACAAACAAACATAAATGAGCACCAGTCCCACCACATTGCAAACTCCAAGGGCATTGTTCACATTATGTTGGTGATGCTCCCTGGTGTTGTGTGATCCAGCAGTAAGCACACAGGGGATATTTGTTGATTTGATGCAACTGGGGAAGTCTGGTGCAATGAAAAAAAATTATTTTGTTTCTATGATCTGGGGTAAAGGAAAGTACCTGAACCTTAGTTAAACTCAGTGCTGCTGCTTTGAATAAGTACTCTTTGAATTCTAAAATATAGAGAAAAATCATATTAGATTCTATTTCTGAGAGCAAAGTAGTCTCCATATTTGCATTCTAGTACTAACTGAAGATGTGAATGAGGAACTCTGCCAACCACTCAGACAAAGAAACAGAAACCTTAAGAGGGTTGCTCAAAGTTAGAAAAGTCTTTTTCATGGATCGAAGTTTATGTGGTCAGCCTCAACATTACTGAGCTGGCCTCCCTGCCTTAATGAGCAGCTTGGATCTATCTAGTGAGAATTAGATTTAATACAGATTCAGTTGGGCTTCCTGGGTAGCTCAGTTGGTAAAGAATCTGGTTGCAATGCAGGAGACCCTGGTTCGATTCCTGGGTTGTGAAGTTCCCCTGGAGAAGGGATAGGCTGGCCACTCCAGTATTCTTGGGCTTTCCTGGTGGCTCAGAGAGTAAAGAACCTGCCTGCAATGCAGGAGACCTGGGTTCGATCCCTGGGTTGGGAAGATCTCCTGGGTTGGGAAGATCCTGGAGGAGGGCATGCCAACCCTCTCCAGTATTCTTGCCTGGAGAATCCCCATGGACTGCAGCCAGCCAGGCTCCTCTATCCATGGGGATTCAAAGAGGTGCACATGGCTGAGCCACTAAGCACAGCATAGCACAGACTCAAAGGAATAAACACTGCATCTGGGCAGAGGAGAAAACGCAGAGGTTTTTGAATAGGGGGATTCGTCCAATTTTTCTTCCAGCTGTTCTTTGGAGCTTTAGAATTTTATTTCTTTGGTAGGAAATGAGATGCTTTCCTCTGTGGATCCCCAAAATGTAAAGCACCTATTAAATAATACTACAAATGTTCTCTGAACAGATAGCACATGTTAAAACTGAAAATGGCCACCTGTAACCATGAATTTCTGTGATCAAATCATTAATGACCAATAGCTTTCTAGGAAAAAAGCAGTATGTTCAAAGTTGACTTTATAATTCAGGGAAGGTACTATAATCCAGAAAGGTAAGAGGGAAAAGGGACCATTTGGTGGAGAAAGGCCCTGATTCTTGATTTTGCAGAGTGCTAATAATGTTGGCTCAGTTTGACTGCACAAGGTTGGACAGAGACCAATACTGTAGCACTGCTGATTGGCTTTGAGGAGAAGTTTCTGAAAAGAAATGAATACGTAGAAGTAAATGGAAACCTCTACAAAACTTGATTATAATAAATCAGTTGTCTGGACTTGAAAACAAAATTCTACCTGATCATTCTCTTTGTTTCCTTTGTCCTTTTTCCCCTTTCTGCTTTCTCTCTCTTTTCCCCTTTATGTAATATGCTTCTGTGAGAATAATATTTTCATCTTAAAAAACAGCATTTTCAAGAAAATGTGGAATTTTAAAATACAATAAGCTGATTTGCAATCGGTGAATGCACACCAGTATGGAAGGAACGGCTTTGAATGGTGCTGACATTCCACTGATGTGAACGGATACATGCAGGAGCCAGGGTCTTTGTAGACTCTGGCAGGACAAGGATAAGTAACAAAATAAAGAAAGACTCTCCATGAACAGTGTGATCTGAGAAGATGAGACAGAGATCCTGGGATGTGAGTGGCTGTGAAATATCCCTAATGAACTCTCTCACTCCGTTTCCTCTGAGCTCCCTTCCAGAGCACAGAAGACTACAAAGCAAGCCATCACGCTTGAAAGTGTGGGCTACTAGGAAGAAGAAAGACAAAAGTCTGAAGCTGAAGAGAGGTTCTGAATTAGTGATAAGCTGCTGCATCCCACATGCAGCGGCTTCCTTCCGTTCCTGGGGAAAGTGTTTTATTAAACACACCATACTCCTTTGCAGTGTCCTTCATTAACTTTCTTTTGCACTAATATGGTTACTGGAAACAGGCAGATGAGTTTTCTGTTTATCCACATACTATGTAAACAGCTTCTACAGGCAGGTGAGACAAACAGCAGGGTCGTATCTGAAGAATTTTGTTATATTTATACTGAATCCCACACACAAAAAAAACACTTACTGGCTACATTCAGGGCTGTGGAAGCTATTTACTAAAGATGTGAGCTGGAGGGAGCCTGGTGCCAGAATATACGAGGTGTGAATATGGTTTTATCTGTTTATCCTCCCATTATTCACCCTTCCACCTCTCTCTTCCAAATTTATTTGGTTTCTTCTCTAGAGGTCCTTGCACAAAGATAACATAATTAATTAATTGGATCAGTTCAAGGTGAAAATGCTTAGACAGATAATTTAGATTTAAAAAACTGAAAGAAGAAATAAACTGCCACCACCACTACGATCACTACCACCAAAACAATCAAACTAGGAACTTCACTGGTTTTATCATCTTTCGACAGTTGTGTCCAAGGTACTTGGGGAGAGGGTTTTTCAAATGTAAATCTTAAGCTTGAAGAATGATTGATTTGGATCAGCTTTCATGGAGCAGCACATTCACTGAGCCAGGCACTCCCACACAAAAAGCCGCTCTCTGAGCAGAGAACAGCCCCAGAACCGGGACCAGGGGTGAATTATTCAATCCAGAGAACACACCGTTGCCAGTGTTCCTGCCTTTTAGAAATCAAGTGTCTGATGGTAGAAAACTAACAAAAACCACAGGCACAATGCACTTTATTTTTCCAGGCCCAAACGTGCCCAAGCACACACACAATAGTTTGGAAAATGAATTGTTCTTGATAAATGAATACCTTACAAACTTTTGCCGATTCTCAATGGATGAAACACTGTAGAGCCTCAACATTTAATTCTACAAAATTACTGGAAATAATTTTGTCTGTCTCTTTGATGACTCCAAGTCCTGTGAAAGCTTTGTAGCATTTATTAGCTGTGGGAGCTGGGATGCTTTCTCATCTGTGAAATGGGAATAATCATAGTATTTGCCTCATCTCTACCCTGCAAGCATTAAGCAGGATTGCTGACTTAGCACCATGCCTGGCATAACACAAGCAGTCAAAACATGCTAGTTCTTGTTAATGTCATCTTATCATCTCTTTCACGAATACTTCAACGGTCAGAAGTAAAACAACATTAACTTTTTTGTGTGCTTTTAAAAACCTTTGATCTTGGAATAACTTAAGACTTATCAAGAATTTGCCAAGATATTATCGTGTCTCTGGACATACTTTCTCCTATGTTAACTCTTACATAATGTGGGGCATTTGTCAAAACTAAGAAGTCAACACTGATACATTACTACTAACTAAACTCCAGCCTTTACTTAGATTATGCCAGTTTTACCACAAATGCCCCTTTTCCTGTTCCAAGATCGCGCCCCCACCAACAGACACCCCCTCACAGTTCATTGTCATGTCTCCTTGTTCTCTTTTTGTCTGTGAGTTTTCCAGTCCTTCCTTATTTTTCATGACTTTGACAGTTTGGATAATACTGGTCTTCTGAAGACCATTCATCTTGTACAAATCCCCTTAATTTAGCTTTTTCTTGTAGTTTTTCCCATGATTAGACCAGGGTCATGGGTTTGGGGAAGAATTCCACAGAGGAGAGGTGCCCTTCTCATCAGGTCCTATCAGAAGGTCCATGATAGTTCAAATGGGAGGGGGATGCATACCTATGGCTGATTCATGTTGAGGTTTAACAGAAAACAACAAAATTCTGTAAAGGAATTATCCTTCAAAAAATATATAAATAAATTTTTTAAAAAAGGAAGGTCCATGATATCAGTATGATGTGTAGCTGGTGTCATTAACATTGACCTCTTTATTAAGGTAGTAACTTTTGGTTTCTCCACAGCAAAGTTACTACTGTTTCCTTTTCATTATTGTCTTCTTAGGAAGCAGGTAAATCCAGCCAAAATTTAAGGGGAGAAAAGTTAAGCTCCACACTTCTGGAACTTTTGTTTCATTTTGTATTGGAGCAATAATCTTTAAGATTCTCTTCTAACAAAGATTTGTCCCATTTTTTCCACTTTGTATTTATTTGATAATTTATATCAGTATATGAATATTTTATATATACATATAAATATATGTACACTATATTTTATACATGCATTTTATACTTTGGGTTATAATATAATACTACATTATTCTGTCGCTCAAATTGCTCCAATTTGGAAAAGAATGCTAATGCATGCAACAATTGCAGCAAGCTCTGAGGTATCGTTTGTAGCATGATTTCAATAATTGCAATAATTGAAGCTGACTGGAAAGAAATATTGAGCAAAATTTCATAAAAGAAACTCCTTATAAGTATGCATCCAAAAAGCTGCACAAATAGGAACAGATGGGTGGTGGAGGAGTATTTGATGGTGATGGTTAGATACATTAATGAAGGTAATAAAAAGTATGATACTTTATGCATGGGAGTGCTGATTCTGCTTGGTTGCATCTAACCACCTTGGAAAAAGACTTTGTGTCAACTGATTACAAGCTTGTGTTTTAGTCTACTGCTTTGGAGGTGACATCTGTCTAAGTAGATCAGAAATATTTCTGAAACACAAACAGTACTTAAAGTAAATTTTGATTTTACTATCATTCATTGTAACAGTGATATTCAATAATGCTTTATTCATTGGGGGCTATGAAGACACTAAACTAGAGCTTACAGTCCAACGTGTGAATCATTAAGTATAGTGAGCTATTCACGTGTGGAAAATGGGTCTTGTAAACAATATTGATGCTTTGTTTTTTATGAGAGAAAAAAAAATATAGACAGTTGGATGTTTATTGGCAGTAAAAATTACATTAAATGTTACCAGAGGGAGGTAAAAGTTCTAAAATAGGCTTAATTAATGTCCAAGCAAACTATAATGTAACATTAAGTTTCATATGTACTGTATATACAAAATTTTAGAACTATTCCATATAGAGAGCTCACCTCCCTTCTCTTTTATTTTACATGTCCCTTGCTATTTATTTTTTTTCTTTTGCCCACACCACATGGCATATGGTATCCTAATTCCCCGACTACGGATTGAAACTACGCCCCCTGCATTGGAAGCGTGGAGTCTTAATCAGCCGAGGGCCTGGGAAATCCCATCCATTGCTATTTTTGAAAGTTTTAATGCAGCCGTGTTTTGAATACCATTGGAAAGTTTCTTAAAGTATTAGTCCTCTGTTATAATCGAATGGATAAAACACACAAGCATCACAGAGTAAGGTGTACTTGGAAGTGTCTCTTGTATAACTAGCAGAACTCCAGCTGATATCAAAGTTACATTAACAACATATCATATTTAGCAGACATAACATTAAAAAAAATCCTAAATATATAACACATTCTTACACACTAATAAAATTATGTAACTCTAATATAAAAAGAACAAAATACACAGAGAATTCACAAAGGAAATAAAAGTGTCTAACAAACATCAAAATATATTGTCTCAGAAAAAACGACTCAACAAAAGAGACATTTAAGAACAATGTGTGTACCAAACCCCTCCAAACCAAACAAAAAACAAAGCCCCCAAACCAATGTATGCATTATTTCTGCATTATTTTAGCGAAACAAGCATGTTCTTGCCTTAAAGGTGTTTACATACTATACCTCTACCAGGAAAGTGCTCTCTCTCCCTCTCGCTCTCAACCTTTCTCTCTCACAATGCCTGGTACCTACTCATCATTTAGGACTCACCTCTCTCCTTCTCATGTTTCCTAGGCTCACTCTTGCATGGTTCACTCCTCTTACCCTCTATTCAAACACTCTGTTCTTGATCTTGGTGGCATTTCCCACACTTTACAAATTCATGTAATACTCCTGCTGCTGCTGCTGCTGCTGCTGCGTCACTTCAGTCGTGTCCTACTCTGTGCGACCCCATAGACGGCAGCCCACCAGGCTCCCCCGTCCCTGGGATTCTCCAGGCAAGAACACTGGAGTGGGGTGCCATTTCCTTCTCCACGTGTAATACTAGCCTCCCTCTAATAGACCTTACTCTGTTTGGGGCAAGGGTCTCGTTCAATGTTCACCACTACACACAAAACACTGTGGGCAAAGAAAGAGATTTTCCTTTACCCTTCTAGGTTCTCCTGGCTGGTCTAATAGTTAAAGTGACATGAGACATATTAAGAGAATGAAAACAAAAAACACACCAAATTTGATTATATACATATGGGGAACCTGGACCAACACAGGAAGTTTCAAAGAGAGTCAGGCAAAGTGAGGAATACATGTCATTCTGGGCTAAGGAAAAGGAGGCATTGGTCTGGGACTTCAAAGGAAAGGAAGGTAAATCATGCTGCTGCTGCTGCTAAGTTGCTTCAGTCGTGTCCAACTCTGTGCGACCCACAGACGGCAGCCCACCAAACTCCCCCGTCCCTGGGATTCTCCAGGCAAGAACACTGGAGTGGGTTGCCATTTCCTTCTCCAATGCATGAAAGTGAAAAGTGAAAGTGAATTCGCTCAGTTGTGTTCGACTCTTAGCGAATCCATGGACTGCAGCCTACCAGGCTCCTCCCTCCATCCATGGGATTTTCCAGGCAAGAGTACTGGAGTGGGGTGCCATTGCCTTCTCGGAGGCAAATCATAGGAGGATGAAAAAAAAAAAAAGCAAATGTTTGGTAAATAAATGTTTGCTGGGCCATGTAGAAACAATGGGACCCATGAATTTTACCACATTTAACTAGGTTCCTCCCCATCTACCACTCAGAGTCCATGAAGTGAAGTGAAGTCGCTCAGTCGTGTCCGACTCTTTGCTATCCCATGGACTGTAGTCTACCAGGCTTCTCCATCCATGGGATTTTCCAAGCAAGAGTACTGGGTGGGTTGCCATTTCCTTCTCCAGGGGATCTTCCTGACCCAGGGATCGAACCCAGGTCTCCTGCATTGCAGGCAGACGCTTTACCCTCTGAGCCACCAGGGAAACCGCCCTGAGTCCATATTACACCATAAATATTTCTGCTGACTGTTCCCTTTCCTGGAATAGCTGCCTATCTAAATTATTTTAGGCAGTTAAGAGACAGGTGAAAAGAAAAACTTCCTGAGTCTTTCCTTTCTTCCCCACATGCCAGACGATCAAGTTTTGAGATAGCAAATTTTTCTTCTCTACAACACCGAGCCTATATAGGGCCTGGCCTTGGATCTTTATTCATAAATACATGTGTTAATGAGATAACACTAAGCAAAGTATGCTTTTCGGTGCTTAAAATAAATAATCTTGTCCTTGAGATTTCAGAACAGAACTGAAATGCTTTGTTGGAGCAAACACTGAAAACTTCAAACTGTTTATATTAGTAGAACTACTTAAAACGTGTGACTTTTACAAAGTGTTTTATAGTTTTTAAGTAATCTTCTATGGGCAAATTCAACATGCTCCAAGTTTCTCTAAAAAGTTTCGCAGGAAACTGAATGAGATTTCAAGAGGTTAAATGAACTAGCTGAACATCTAAGTCCTTGGGCAAACAGAGAAGAACTGAGCACTGCCTTCAGCACCTGGCTGATTGACTGGATGGAATGGGGCACCATGCTGTCACCCCAGAGCATACAGGCCGGAGTTAATTTTCTTTCCAGCCTGTGGTTTTAGTTTTATCACCTAAAGACAGGGACACACTCTCTAAGTTCATGCTGCTAGTCACTTGAAGCAATACTTTTCCTAAATTCGATGTGATCACACCTCCATCTACGGTCTCAGAGTATGGCCCAATTGTTGCAGTTAGAAACCAGTTTACTCTATCATAGCCATGCTGCTGCTGCTGCTAAGTCGCTTCAGTCGTGTCCGACTCTGTGCGACCCCATAGACGGAAGCCCACCAGGCTCCCCCGTCCCTGGGATTCTCCAGGCAAGAACACCGGAGTGGGTTGCCATTTCCTTCTCCATCATAGCCATACGTGTGTATATATAATGGGTTTCACAAACTTATCCTTTTAAGAAATAGCATTTTCCCCCTTCGCTTTAAATTCACCAGATCCCCTTCTCACGCAGCCTATGTAAAGTCCTATGTCATCCCTCGGTGGAAAATGCCCCTTGTCCATTACCGTGTGGAGCCCCCAGTGTCTGGCAGCCCTCAGATGTCACACAGGTTCTCTGAACACGGATTACTCCCGCCCGGCCCCGCCCCGCCTAAGGTTCCAGTCCAAACGACGCCGGCAGGGAGAACTCCGTTATCCCCGTGCTGCGGAGACGCTGGGCCTCACGTTCGTGCAGCACCGAGCTCTCTGCTCCGAGCGCCTTCATCTCCTGGGCGCGCTGCCAACAAGGGGGCAAGATCACCACTTCCCCTCGCAGCCTCCCCTACCCCCCGCCACACACACACACTTCCTCCCAGCTGTAGGAGAACTTCTTTTCTAGTACTTTCTCAGAGGAACACCCTCTCCCAATCTCCCCCCTGGACCCGCCAGAACGTCCCTTTCAGGGGTTTAGGCAATTAGAAACGGCAAGAAGAAATACATCTACTTCTGCGTTCTGCCCCGGAAAAATCCCCAAAGCAATGAAGTAACAGGGATTTAGTGCGCTCTGTGAGGCAGTGGAAGAAGAAAATATCAGGAGTACAAACGTGCTATTTTTACCATAACAGCCTGCTATGGATTTATTTCCCCAATGACAGTGTGGGCATCTTGACAGTAGTGAAGAATGCCTTTTGCATTTTGATATTACGATGCATAGTCTCTGGCATAAAGGTTCTTACAACGAGCGGAAGGAAAAATTGAAGGGACAGAGGGAGGGAAGGATGAGGACAGGAAAGAAGGGAACGAAAGAGGCAGGGAGGAAAAGAAAAAAGGCCTGAAAGAAAGGGAGAGGAATATAAATATAGAATCAGTGCAACGAGAGTGCATTGGAAAAAGGAAGTAATCCAAGTATGTCGCTGAGTGCTATTGGTCATACAGAAGTGCATCGGCATGCCGAAGATGAGAAGACAAGATAAATATATATGCGTGCGTCCTCAGTCATTCAGCGATCCCATGGACTGCAGCCCACTGGGTTCCTCTGTCCATGGGATTTTCCAGGCAAGAATACTAGAGTGGGTTGCCATTTCTGCCTGGAGGGGATCTTCCCAACTCAGGGATTGAACCCCTATCTCCTGTGTCTCCTGCACTGGCAGGCAGACTCTACCACTGAGCCACCTGAGAAGCCCATATATATATGAAGGCGATGGCACCCCACTCCAGTACTCTTGCCTGGAAAATTCCCATGGATGGAGGAGCCTGGAAGGGTGCAGTCCATGGGTCGCTGAGGGTCGGACACGACTGAGTGACTTCACTTTCACTTTCATGCATTGGAGAAGGAAATGGCAACCCACTCCAGTGTTCTGGCCTGGAGAATCCCAGGGACGGGGGAGCCTGGTGGGCTGCCGTCTACGGGGTCACACAGAGTCGGACACGACTGAAGTGACTTAGCAGCAGCAGCAGCAGCAACTCTAAAACGGAGCGTGAAGACTTGCTCTACAAGGTTCCAGGAATCTGCCACGTGTACAGCATGCCTAAAAAAGACCATTCCAAGGCACATATACTTTGGCCAACATAACTACCAACTTTTAGTCCCAGACTGTTCTGGAAGGTACAGCTGACCTGAGGCATTTAGCCAGCAAACTGAGATGTGGCCTTTTGTGAAAAGATGAGCTGAGCTAATGTTGTGTATTGACTGGATATGATTGCAACTCCACTTATTTATGACGAGGACAAAAAAAAATTGTCTTTAGACATAAAGTGGTATTGATATAAAAAGGGAATTTTGTCAGGCTGACGTCTCTCATCTGCTGTCCTTGATGAGCACTTAGCAACTCAGCCACTGGGGGCCCTGATGGGGGCTCGTGGATAAGAACACTTGGAGAAGCAACTCTGGCAAGGGGAAGTTTGGACTTAAATGCTGTGAGTTTGCCAGGGATATCCCCAAATCTCAGTAAGGATAAAGCTATCTTCTGCTGATGTAGTTCTCCAAAGATCTTGAAACACTTGCTCCTGCCATGGCTAAGGTGGCTCTTTTGTGGGCAGTGGTGTTAAATTGCCCAGCGGTCTCAGAAGAAGGGACATTTGCTTCTCATAGGCAGTGTCATAACCCATGCAATGGTCCCCTGGAATTACAGCCCTTGGAGCTGTCTAGCCTGTCCACTGTCCCCTCAGCAGTGTGCTTTTGGTTGGCAAAGCCATCTATTTCGAGAAACCAAAAATCATAGAAAAACTACACCTCAACTGGATTTGAACTTTATTTCTGTCATCATCCCTTACCTAGAACAATAGGATAATTACTCTATTATGGGTTTGAAAAATTTTATTTATTTCTTGGCTTATTAAGAATTATTATCCTGTTTGCTATTAGCTTGTGAAATCATTTCAATGAATTTGTATTAGATAAACTATTGGCAAAGAAAATATCAGTCTCTGAACATAATGTGCTACCCATCAAAACAAAATATCCAATCAGTGTCTCTCTCAGAAGGGAAGCAGCTGTCAAAGGGAGGTGAGGATGAGAGGCCATTATAACAGCATCTAGACAGTTCTTAGGGATTGGGTAGAAATTGAAGTCACGTTGAGCAGACACTAAGAGGAACCAGAGGCTCTGATACAGACCAAAAATTGACTCCATGGAGGAAGTATTTCGATAGAGAATAGAGAAAAAAAGCTGACAAACCATTAGATACAGGGATTTTTTTGAGAGCGATCTGGTGAATGAGAGAGAGAAATAATGTGATTCCGGACGATGCAGGAACTTGCAGGGCTGTCTCATTTGACCGTTCTTCCGCCCTATGTGTGTCCTTACTATCCACTCTCTTACTAACTTGTGTGGGGTTTTCTATTCCTTTAGCAGAAGATCCTGACAACACAAGAGCAATAAAGAGCAAAAGGAGTCAAGTTAAGAAGTTTCCTGCTCCTCCTCAGACAGGGGTAGCACAATCCTTAGCCAGGGGTCCTCAGTGCTGGCTGACCCTCAAGGTTACTAAGGCAATTTTAAAACACACTTTAAAATGCACTGAGGTTGGGACGTTCTGGTTAGTTTAAAACCAGCAGCTCCAAGGTGAAGGATGTCCAGACAGCCACATTTTTTTACAGTGTTGAGGGTGATTCTCAGGCATAGCCAGAGGGGAGAAGACTACAGTCATTACATCTTTGTGTATGAAGGCAGTCCTGAGCATCATTAGCCTTTACAAAAGGCTCCACTTTTTCCTTTATTTTGTGTGCTTGGAAAACTTACAGTCCCTGACTCTTTAGATGTATCGTGATGTGAACTGTTTTGGTGTTAATCATTTATCTATACAACCCAACCTTCGTGCTCAGACACTCAGTCATGTTCGCGTTTGACTCTTTGCAACCCTTTGGACTGTAGCCCGACAGGATCCTCTGTCCATGAGATTTTTCAGGCAAGAATACTGGAGAGGGTTGCCATTTTCTTCTCCAGGGGATATTCCTGACCTAGGGATTGAACTCGTGTCTCCTGTGTTTCCTGCACTGTAGGCAGATTCTTTACCAATGTGATTAGTTATCTATACAACCAATCCTATGAGCCTTATTTCTCATCATCTGCTTTATTCAGTATCCCCTCCTACTTCATCATTTATTTTTAAATTTATTGAATATCTACTATATTCCAGAAATGAAGTTTTCAGCCTGGCCTGGGAGAAGATGACCCATATACATAGGTAATTAAAAGTCAAAGAAGTAGGTGGTGTACATCAGAAGAATAATGACATAAAGTTAATTGTACTAGTTGCAAAGTAATGTCTGGTGAAATAGCTGATTTCAAGATTTCTTGATTAATCAGAAGGTTCTCAATTTCTAATTCTCTTTCTAAATTCTCTGCTTTTCTCTGAGCTTTTGCTCTCTGATTTCAGCACTGGTGAGGTTTTTATATATGAAATATTTCCCACTCAGATACTTTCCAAATGTTTCTCTGATCAAAATATTTACCCATAGTCACTGTAATTAAATAACAAAGTAAAATGCACTTTTACAAATGCCTGTTTATTTGTACCTAGTTCAAAAGGGGAGCATAGGTAAAAATATCATATCTAAGTGATAGAATGTCCCTGAAAACAAGCAATAGTCATATCGAATCATGATTCAATTTGGTAAATATTATCTGACTGCTGGGAAATCAGGAGACATATTGTAGCAACAGAGCAGCATGTCGCCTACAATAACCTTTTTATTTATTTAATCCAGCTCATTAATAAAGATCTTCTTTTCGTTTTCCTGATGTACGACTACTCCAAAACCACAAGCTCACATTTTGACAGCTAATTTTGCAGGATATAATTTTCCTGCTTAACCCAAGAGGAAAAAGAGACGGATGATTGAGATTAATCATTTGTAAAATTATAATTCTGTCACAGATAATAATTTGCAAGATCTTTTCCTTTTCTGAACTCTCCAGAATGCACCATAAATTGTCACACTTTGTAACCGAACGTGTAACACATTAGGGGAGTCCTAATAAAGCCAGTCTGCTAGAAAAACAAACCAATTGCCTTATAATTGGCATGTTCCCCACGTGACTATTCTCCTGTGAAGGAACACTGTGCCTTGGGTGAAGAAGGGTTTAAAAACGATTATTCAAGAGGTGGTTATCGCCATCTCTTATTACCATTTGAGCTGTAATAAATGGTATCTTCTTTACTTCAAGTAAGCCTGTTAGAAGATACCATTGTGTACCCAGAAGGTGAATCAGTCCCTTGTGGAAAAGTGAGCAAATTCAGAAATTTTTAATTATTTTCAATTAAAAAAGATATCAGCATAGCCATATAAAAATACTGAGTTTTTAAGAATGGCTATGTTAGTCCAGGGTCTACAGGGCTTACCCTTTTACTGGCAGATCTCTCTGTAAACTTTGCTTTATTTACTAAACCCACTTGATAGGCATTTAATACTGTTCCAACAACAAAGGCAAAGGAACTTCAAGGATTTTATATGAGGCTGGCAGACAGTCCATTGACTGTATGAGACTCCATGGGAGGGATGGGGATGGAGCAGGGCTCTGTAGTTTCATGACCCACATTTGGCTAAATTGATTAGGGCTGAAGTTAAGGAGATCAGGGTCATGGGTTTAATGCCTGGGTGGGCCAGCAAGCTTTGCTCAGTTCACATTTGCAGACTATACTGAAATCCCACCAGTCACAGAAATACATGCTGAAGGGGTGCAGGGTGGAGAGGGTCTGAATGCAACAGAACACTCCCATCCCTAATACTTCTTTGAAAATAGCACCCAAAGACCTGTTCTGCCAAGAGTTGACCACTTCTCATCAACCCCACAGCCTCCATTTGGGTTTGACCCACCACCATCTTTGTCAAGATTATTGATGTAGCTTCCAACTCCTCTCTCTACTACAAGCCCTGCCTTCTTTAGATTATTCTCAACAAAGATGCAGCGCAATTCCGTTATAATGAAAGTCGCAATACATCACTCTTACGCTCAAAACCCTCTCATAGTTTCCTTTCTAACCCTAAGTAGGAGCTGAAGCCCTTGCAATGCCATTGCAACCCTAGATAATTTGCTACCTCCTCCCCTCAGTCTTTCTTCAACCAAATGGAAACCCTCTCCTCCCAAGTCCTCTGCAATGTCTGGCGTACACTCCACAATAAACTTGGGCTTCCCTGGTGGCTCAGATGGTAAAGAATCTGCCTGCAATGCAGGAGACTCAGATTCAATCCCTGAGTTAGGAAGATCCCCTAGAGAAGAGAATGGCTATCCATTCCACAATAAACAATTTTTGTGGGAAAAACTGTTTACCAGAAGATACTGTTTTTTGATTCTGCACCTGAGGAAATCTGGGATAAAAGCCTGGCTTCTTCTTAAAAACTGAAAAAAAGAGAAACAAACCCTAAATTGATCGCTCATTTGTTTCTTTGACAACAATAAAAGCAAAAGACAAATTAATATCTCAAATATCTCAGTAAGTAAAATTATCCCACTACATGTTAAAAAGTAATCTCCTGATTTCCCCAAAGAAAGAAATGTTTTCCTAAATTTTTCATAAGTGCCTAGTCCCAGGAAGACACTGGTGTACAGTGTAATGCAATTTAAAACAGGAGATCTGCTTTGATCCTCGATACTCACAGGGAAGACAGAAATATACAGGACCAGGACTAGGATCTCTACAGTTTGTAGAAGAGAATTATACAAATCTTTCCTGAGTAGGTTCTGGCAAACTTAATGAAGGAAGTCACAATACAGAACAAGTTTTAGTAATTACCTGTCTAATAAAAAATAATGATTTACATTTACAGACTTATACAAGACCTCATTTGAGTATGTGGTACACATAAGGCATTCATTCATGCATTTAAAAAACATTTAATGAGCACCTACTATTAATATAAAGGAGGCACTATTCTCAGCGATGATGGTAGATCAATGAGCAAAGTTGGGAAAAGCATTGTCTTCATGGGGTTTATACTCTGGCAGGAGGAATGTATAAAAAGCATAATAGACACTTTATATACTATATTACAGACTGGAAAGTGCTACAGATTAAAGGAAAAGTGGACTTGAACAAGGGAAATCAGGAATGCTGTGGGTCCCAATGGCATGGGGGGCAGGGTATGTAGCTGCATGTTATATATGTTACAGGACAGCAAGAGCATCACTGTCTCCACTTAAAATATCTTGAAGGTAAATTACTTCCCCAGGGATAGTTGACAATTACCTAGCAGATACTGTTCTGAAGTCCAGCCTAAAACAAATCCTTTAACTTTTTTTTTTTGTCTACATCTTGCTGCCTTTTTATATAATGGAATAGCATTATTTTGACCATAACATCCCTTAAATCATATTTAATGCCTTGCTTTAAAGGCATGGTTTCATCCCAAGCACCCAGGGCCAGACCTACATCCATATGCTAAGATTTTATCTCTGTCCATCCATGATTTTCCTACATGCCTCTACCCCATTGTGCCTGCAAGAGAGGCAAATATTAGTGGGGAGGCAAGTCACTATGTTCTGTTGAGACCTGGAGATTATCTGCTCAGTTTCTCTGGTCATGTAGCTTATATACGTTTTTAAGACAACAAAAATGACAAGTAATATGATGAACAACTCTATAGCAATATTTTATTAAGGTGTCATATTGCAAAAAGGGTCTCCAGAATTTCTCATTTAGTCTGAATGTCTACATTTCTTGTAGAAAAGGTTGTGACTGCCCTTAGAAAAAGTGTATTCATAGGTTCTTTCAAATTAAAATGAGGCAGTGAAATGAAAAAAAAAAAATCAGACAATGAGAAAGAAAGAGGGATCAGCAGCTACTAGGACACCTATGTTGACTGACTTTCTCAAAAGGAAATACAGTACAAATACAAACCACCCAAGACAAGGAAATTAAACATGACTTAGTGATGGTAACTGAATCTGTGGCAAAAGCCCAAGTACCATTTATTTTCTAATTTAGGCTAATGTCTCAGAAAATTTTTATTTTTACTTGGATATAAGTAAGGGGAAGTTGAAAACTGCCTGGTGTATGGTTCAGTCTTGATCTTCTATGATATGCAAAAATGATTTGACCTTACCCTTGGAGGACTATTTTCCTGTAACCCTTTACTTTTCCCTGTTGCTTTGATGTGTCTCCTCTATCATAAGGATACCCTTGTATCTTTACAATCAGTGATTGTCCTTAACATCTGGATTGCCTGGACATCTGCCTGAGACCATGCAGCACTCACAAGACCACTGGGCCACTTCCACCACAAACCCTCCTGTAGCCCTGCTCAGCGTAAACTCATGCACAGAACTAGACACTCAACCTGGGCTGGAGAGTCACGAGACAAGGGAATCAGATGTTGATTCTGACGAAAAAGTTAACAACCTCTGCTTCTGCTGTCTACATCTTCTTTGTCGGAACTTTCTGGAAGTCTGTGCTTTTAAACTGACAAATGAAGCTAAGATCACATAATCAAAACAACTGGGGAAAACAAAAGCTCAATCAGCCAGGTGTTTTGCCTACACAGTCTCTAATGGCCAGTCTGATTCGTTGTTTTCATTACGCTATTTTCTTTCAGAATAATTGTTTTTTCCTATTATGTAAAGTAATGTATATTTGTTGTGGGAAATATACACACTACATAAAAGTATAGCTGTGGACTTTTTTTTTTAATTACGACTATACTATTAATATTTTTATATATCTCTTACAAGCCTTTAAGAAAACGTACATATCTGTATGTGTCTGTGTGTAATTTTATGCATTTATACTTTGCCTAGTATTTTGCAATCAATTTCTCTTATCTAAAAATAAATCATGATTATTTTCCTAGATTATTGAATAGTACCTTCCAGTATGGTTTAATTATTGAATAGCACTATAATTTTCTTTGTTGGGCAATTAAATTGCTTCTAGTTTTCAAAGTTATGAAAACATAACATACTAATAAACAATTCTGAACGAACTTTTTGTACAGATGTTAGATAATTAGTAATGATCATAATATGGGTGATTCTTGGTGAATAATATTGGTGCCTTGACAACTAATTGAATGAAAGGGTCCAAGCAAGTTTGCTAAATGATTACTTGTGCATTTCTAGTCCAGTAGGACAAAAACCCAAAAGAATAATACTATTTTAACATTCTATACTGACATATTCAATGGCGTGCTTTTACATACTTAACTCATTTTGATAGCAATACTCATATCATCCCTCTGAGTTTATTAGGCGCAAAGGAAGAGGACCAACACTGCTTGGTTCTGTGCTAGTCTTTGCATATGTTATCTTACTATGGTGTGGTTTAAACAGGTATCTCAGACTTGACTAATATATTAATATTATTTAAGCTATCAAATGTACACTGATTAGAGGAATTTTTGGAGTCAAGAGTGTTTGAAGCTCTGTCTTCTACTGAATTTAAGTCTGAAAAGAGATATGTCATTAATTCAGGGAATCTCCCTGAGAGTTCTTGTTTTAGAAGTTAACTACTTCAAAAGAAGCATAGATATTTATTAGCTGCATGGACTTTGGTTTTCTACAAAGAAATCAGATTTTTGTGTTTGGCCCAATCAACTAAATAGCTTTGGATTCTATACAAGTCACTGTTTATGCCAATGCTCTCTTGGCCGTATCACCCAAATCAAGAGTAACTTCTCCAGGTCACTGCCCTTAGAAAGATATGGTGCCGTGGGACTTCTGAAAGGTCTCTACAAGTCCAGTAAAATTTGGTTTCTAGAATATCATAACTGCCAGAAGTTTCTTGAGTCCTAGTTGAACTATCATTCAGAGGGGATACCAAATCACAAGGCCTTCATCTTTTCCTAATTTGCTTCCCATAACCCCGTTGTTTCTGATAAAAGCTATTACTTCTCAAGGCTGAAGTTAAAACATCACTTTCCTAGAATCACCCTGGCTTTCTGCCATTCTGCACTGCTTAGAACCTGGAATGCAGGACATTTCTCTCTGGCAGAAAAAAGTTAGTTTATATCATATCTGAACCCCCTTCTGCAGAAGTCTGGAGGAAATTGAATCTGTTTTGCAATTGTTAGAGGAAAGGCTTGCACATGGAGACCAATCACAGACATCTGATACCTGTTTCCATAGAATAAGTCACATGCTTGAACATTATATGTTAGTAGAGACTAGATTGTACAGGTCTATAGTTCATTTTGGAAGAGATTGACTGCTTCATTGATTACAGAAGGTAATCATTGGATTGGAACAAATGCTAAATATAATTTGACTATGTATATCCTAAACTAGCACAAGAAAAATAGTGCAAAAGCAGGGTAAAAGTGTATGTTCATCAATACCTAATTTTACATCAAGCATTTAACACAGAAGAATATTCCATATCATTCACTGGTATTTTGAGTGGTGAAGCCCTCAAAGTAACTGCTTTTTTTGTACTTCAAATCTAGGTCATTTTATTGCATATAGAAAGAAAAAATATTTTGAACCCCCTTGGGGTTGAGAAATATAAAACATGTGAAGTAGAAAGATAGTTTAGGTTTCTTTTAAAGTTTCTGCATAAATCTAAACTGCTCTTCAGTAATTAAAGTATACCCTAATTGCTTGAGGCCATCCAACTTGAATAAACAATAGAAACCTTGACGATTTCCCGTGGAAAGAATCATCTTCACCCTAGTGTGGGAGAATTGAGGGAACCCATGAGGATTTGGTTGAGTACCACAATGCACTCACACTTTGACATCTGCTGACACTAGGCACTGGGCCACCCCACAAGCCCCCCTTGTTCAGAGAAGTGGAGATAAGAACTGGGTACCATAACTGCAGACACGATGAATCTTATAAGTCAGCAGCAATATTCTTCAACTTGAGTCATGGCTTTCAATGTGCAGGTTCATGCAGGAGGAAACAGAGTAATGGTTAGAGAATGAACATGCAAACCAAAAATGTGCTTTCAGATTATAGGATAATATTATGTGCAACATCCCACCTCCAACAAGGAGTGAGTTCTGCTAGAAACTCACATTGCCCAGTTGCTACCTTTAGAAGTTACCGGTTCACTTGCTTTTTTTTTTTTTTTAGCAGTTACACTCCGTTTGTACCTCTTAGCTTGTCAGCACATCTCTGTGCAAACCAATGGTTCCAGTTGGTTTGTTATACTCATTTAACCTGGGGGTCCTAAAATTCTATTGTTTGTATTTGTTGTTAAAAACAAAACCCAAAATCAAACAAACTAAAAACTGGCATTGCTTTAAGGGAAACTTGCTGTCATATCAGACCACTGATATGAACACAATACAAGACTACATAGTTTCAGCATTAGGTTTACTGATTACATGTGTGCATTTTAATTAAACCAACTGGTGCTCTCTCAGGGCCTAGAAGAGCCTATAAAGCTAGGAAGCCCACATTTATTATATTCTCACAGGAAAGGAAAATAGAATACCTCTGAAGTGTGTACTGTATCTTGGTTTGATGTTTATTACTGCCAGGATTTGTCACCATTGGTTCTGAAACCTGAGGTGAACTGGTACACATTTTAGTTCATGGATAGTTTTAACTTGAAACAAGTAAACAATATGATCTGCTACTGTTTAAGAAACTAATGGAAGAAGGAAAGATCATAGATCTCGAAATTAATTAAACTCAATAACAAAGCAGGGACTTCCTTGTTGGGTCAGTGGTAAGGAATCTGCCTGACTAAGCAGGAGACGGGTTGGACCCTTGATCCAGGAAGCTCGCACGTACCATGGAGCAACGAAGTCCACATGCCACAGCTGTTGAGCCTGTGCTCTAGAGCCCGCGAGCCACACTACTGAGTGTGCTGCAACTTCTGATACCCGCACATCCTAGAGCCTGAGCCCCACAAGAGAAGCCACCACAATGAGAAGCCCACGCACTGCAGCTGGAGAACAGCCCCTGCTCACCGCAATGAGAGAAAGCCTGCACACAGTCACCAAGACCCACAGCAGTCAATAAATTAATCAATTAAAAAATTAAAAAAAAATAACAAAGCAATATCTGTTAGTTAACTGGAATAATCCTGCTAAATGGTGGTTTCTGAGTTGATGACCTAAGTAAATTTATGCCTAGGAAATTAAAGCTTTGTTACGATGTAGATGAACCAGCCTCAAATCAAAGTGTATTTAAACCTTAAAAGCACCGCATCCATCTATTCGCCATCAATAGAAATGTTTTAAATAGGTTACATAAAGGAGAGAGAATGAAAGAATGAGATAGTCAACAAAATATTTGCTTCTTGCTCTGTCATGAAGACTGTTACACACTGATATTTTGTCATACTTCTGATGGAAAAGACAGGAAGTCTCCATCTCAGGGCCCCATATAAGAAATGAGATGGGATTGGATGTCATCACTATCAATCACACAGGTATAAGAGAGGGAGGCGGATCATCTAGACTCCAGTGAAATGAAACCAGAAGGTACCTGTGTCATCTATGTCAGCCCCTTTACTGATTTAACTTTTGGATATAATTCAAAGAAAGAAACTTCCCAACAGAGGGATGGCTGCAAATCCAATGTGAGAAATACGTGAATGATATCTAATAGTATCAAGAGCAGAAACTAAACGAACTTGTAGAAAATTCTTTTTGTTACATCTTGGATGTTTAAAGTTTTTTCTCAAGGCTTATAAAATCAGCAAATTAATTAAGAGAGGACCTAGAAGAGAAGGGACTCTCCCCTAATCTTTAGCCAAGAATGCTCCATAAGCACTCCCCAGCAGTCTGACAAGGTAGAATTATAGCATCATCATTTCACAAAAAAGAAAACTGAGACCAAGAAATATCAGACATCTCTTTCAATACCACCATACAGGAAAGTAGTAAAATGGGAAACCTTATCTGCGGGCTCTGTCAATGCTTTTTCAAATAGCAGTGAGAATGATGATATAACCATGGAAGATGTGAAAGTAAAGAATGCATATTGAGTTGGTTAAAAAAAAAAATCAATGATTTGAAAACCATAGAATGACTTAAATGTCACTGCTCTAAACCCCAACCCTTCTGAAGGCATTTGTCTCTTCAAAACAGAAGTGAGATGTATTTAGACCAGAGAGAAAGCTCCTAGGGTTACTTCCCTACCCTATAGTAAACTAAGGTGGTGACACTTCCTGAGAATAAGGGTACACAATGGTAAATTCCTTTTGGAATTGCTGAAATAAATATGGAGTTACTCAGTTTTCTGGATTTGGATTTGTTTGGGTTCCAATAGCCAAGTTGTTTCTGACTGTGCAAACATGTGAGACTTCAGTAAGCCATGAAACTTTTAACACTGATGTTCACAAAAGTCTGCACATATTTGGAATCTTTTTTGGAGTCAACCTTAGGAATATTTTTGAAGCCAGATGACATAATTACCCTCATTTTTTAGTCAACCACACCCGATTATTGAACAACAAAAATGTTATTAGTCATACCGCAAATCCTCTGTACAGCCCAAAGCGGTTTCGATTTATACATAGCAAAAACTTGGGACACTTTCAAAGGACAAATATCTGACCCCTTACACATATTCAAAATAATACTTCAAAGTCTAGGAAGACAGTTTCTAGAAAAGAAGTCCAACAATTAGAGAGCAGTGTCAGTGTAATTTTAACAGTGGCCTCCAAGGTGACTGCTTTAAATGACTTCACTCACTTGGACGTTTGGCTCCAGAAATGTTTATATAATCAATTTAAGAATCCATCTCATAATGAAAATAATGACAATGTATCACTAATTTCAATAGTAATGTTACATTTTGATTATATGTTATTGACTTCTCTGATTTTTCTTTCTAACTGAAATATACCTTGTGGTAAAGGACCCAGATCTCATGTGTGCAGCTTGAAGAATTTTAGCACATGTATTAATATGTTCTTTGTAATGAGCATCAAAGTCAAGACATGGAGCATTTCAAGCACCTGTCAAAGCTCCCTAGGTTCCCCCCTCCAGGTTGACTGACCTGACCTCTAATAGCAATAGATAAATTTAGTTTACTTTTGAACTTCATATAAATAGAATTACAGAATTGTACTCTTTTGTTTTGGATTTCTTTCATTTAATTTCATATCCAGAGATGCACCCATGGTCTTACGTGTAGCACGATTTATTTCTTTTCCTTGCTTTGAATATTACATTCTATGGTTAGACCACAATGCATTGACCCATTCCACTGTTGGTAGAAGTTTGGATTATTTACGTTGGGGTCGTTATGGATACAGCTGGAATGAGCACTATGATCTGTGCCTCTGGGTGGAGCTAAGTCCTCATTTCCATTTGGTATGTTGCCAGGAGACAAACTGTTGTGTCATACCTATTTTAACTTTCATAGGCACCGCCAGAAATATTTTCAAAGTTTTTATACTAATTTACACTCTGGTGTTTGTTAAATGGCATAAAAGGAGAAACCATTTAAGCAGTTGACCTTCCTGGATTCATCAGTGTTTCTTTACATGAGCTGTTCTTTTTTGAAGGAAAGCTTAGAGATATTAAAACACAATCTCTGCCATATTATCTTCCTCTTTGCCTTCCTGGACTATTTCTGGCCCATTGGATTTGTAAAGTCTCTGTCTTCTTTCTTGCCGTGTTCTCCAGAGACACAAGGTGATTCCTTTACAGCGCTTTATTGTTGATTTGTGTGTCTTGTATTTGCACTTAGGGTGAACTGCAGGCAAGAGAGTGGGCCATGCTCTCTTCTCTCACCTACTGCCTGTGTGGATAAGACTCTGATCAGCCTCAGAGGCAGAAGGCCATGACTTGCTCTGTGTGTGAACAGACATGAGACCCAGGAGGTGTGCCAAAGATAGTGTGATGTCTTCAACAGCATCTCATAAAACTCAGAAAAGTACAATGACAAATTCAATTCCAAATTCCATGCTCACCACTGCCTGAGCCTCCATATTGTCATCATTCAAGATTTCATCATTAACTTGCCCAGATAATTATCTGTTAGTAAAGCCAACATTCTAATTCTAGTGAAGAAAACAAAATATTACTGGCAGCTCTTCCCAGCTATATGCTTTAGTGATTCCAGATGTGCAAATCAAAGAGATGTTGGCAACAGTGCACCGCCTAAAAAAAAGGAAAAGAAATGAAATGTGCAGACTATTTGCTAAACATTTCAAAGACCCTAGAAATCCAGCTGACACCAAAATCAATATTTGCATTTTAATCTTTGCTTAATTTGACCTAATAGAGCCTGTACCAAAGATAAAAGCCATTTGAAGTTGAACTTATTTTCCCCCCATTTTAACTTTTGTCCCTAATACTTTTTTGTAAAACATTTTGGAGGAAGCAGATATTTGATTTAAATTGTTCATTTTCAAAATAAATATCTTTCTTTTCTGGGAACACAGATCAGGAATCCTGTATTGGGAGTTTTGTTTATATTATTATGTATGGCTTAACAATTCTTTATTTTTCTTGTAACTTAATGAAACTGAAGTAAAACAATTGGTACTAATTCGTACTAATTTCACATGTGTGTACTGGATAGAATTCTTGAATAACAATATAAAACTATAATAATTAATATGACATATTAATATATTACACTAGTACTATGACTTCTAAATTTTAATATGTTTAATTTAATATTATATTAATTATAATATTAATATTACATATTTTTAACTTTTTTACCTCATTATAGAATTATAAAAACAACAGCAATAAAATAACAGCTCATGTTAAAACAATAGCCCATGTTAGTTTATACTATGACTTTCTGACCATTTCACCCAACTAAAACATGAGAATAGGAAATTTAAGAGGAAATACAGGGCCACTGTGTAGGCTAAATGGACATATCAATAGTCATAACATCCTGTGCTTCTTTAAATGTCTTAGTTTTTTCCCTCAGTTTTACTGAGATATAATTGACATAGCTCACTGTATAAATTTAAGATGTACAGCATAATGTTTTGACTTACATACATAGTGAAATAATTACCATGATAAGTTTAGTTTAGCATCCTCCTGTGTTTCTTAAAAATTATTTCAAGCTTCCATTCAGGGCCTATTTACTTTCAATTTACGTACAATACTAACCAACTTTGCAAAGCAATCAACTTTCAAACTCATGGTAGAAGTGAAACAGTTTGGAGCCACAAAAAAGCATATGGCAATAAGAAATGGTAGCTAATAGCAAAAAAGTAACAGTTACACAAAATAAAAAAGCAATAGCAATTATTATCAATCCTGAAGAAGCATGGCTGCTACAGTCATTTTGTTTAGGGAAAACAGCTTACCTGCCTCAGGTACATCTTTCTGTCTCTTACTCTAGTGCGGTGCTGGCTGCAGGTAAGGGTAACCTGAAAGCCCCTGCTCAGATAGCATCACAAGGATCCCCTTCTGCCCTCAGGCTTCTCTGGTGTTGCAACCTGACACCAAAAGGAGCTCATTTGTCATTATTGTGCAAGCAAGTCTGGATTTATCACTTCTGGAGACCCGCTGGACTGTACCACTGAGCCTGCATGCCACAACTACTGAAGCCCACGCCTTAGACTTTGTGTTCTGCAACAAGATAAGCCACAATGAGAAGCCTGCCTAATGCAACTAGAGTAGCCCCCTCACACTGCAACTGGAGAAAAGCCCATGCAGCAACAAAGGCCTAGCACAGCTAAAAATAAAGAAATAAATATGTTTTCTTAAAAATTGAAAAAAAGAAAAAAGATATGGATCTAGCAGAAGAACTTAAGAAAACATGGAAACTGAGAACACTAAATTAAAATTGGTTTTCATCTAGACCAGTAGTTTGCAGATTATATTCCAAGGAGCCCAGAAATCATGTAATTGTCCTTCAGAATACATCATGGGGTTAGAGGCGGTTGATACAGACAGGCAGCAGTTTGGGCCCACTTTTTTTCCTGAATAGCATATGTACTTTCTATTCTAAATGTAGAGGTTCTACCTAAAATTACATTTGAAAAAAGAATTTACTACTATAAAAATAAAATTTGTGAACCATAATGGGAAATCTTTACATATACCATAGGGATATATCAAAATACTGGGATTCTCCATGCTTTGGAGGTCATTTACAAATTATTTCTTTGAAGTACCAACAATTTCTAGTCCAACAATAAGCTATTATTCTGTACCTGGCTAACAGGATCTCTGCCATTACATGATAACATCAGAGTCAGATGGGTTATAATATTATAATAAAGTTCTTAAATATTAATACAAATGCACATTTCTTTGGAGTAATACTATGCCCAGGTTCAGGCTTGGGCCTGGTTTCTTGCGACTGTGGGAGTGAAAATGTTCAGACAAGTAATATTTAAAATTAGCATAACATTCCCACCTGCCCTTTGCTGCCTGCAGTAAGAAGTGTCTTGCAGAGTTACGTCTGTGTCACTGAACTATGCTATACAGATGGGGTTTGATTGGCCTGTAGGCTTAAAGTGCTCAGAAAACACTTCAACAAGTGGAGACAGGAAGGTCTTTGACATTGAGGGTGGTTATTTGAGGGCAATGCACTGCAGAATGTGTTTGAATGTCAACGTTAGAGCTTAGTAATAGGGAAGACTGTCTACAAAATGGAAACTCATTTCTCTAAGCCACAGAGCAGCCTAACAAATCCGTTTGGAGGCCGAGCTCTTTGAATGGCCTTAGAGCTGTTAGAAGACAGATTTTAATGTCATACTGAGTTGTATCAGGCTTCAGGCTCATTTATTCTTTGGAAACATTACAAGAGTCATAGCTCAAGAGCAGGAACAAGCAAAGTTTTCAGATTTTATTCATGCTGGATTTTTTCCCCCAAGGTCGTCTTTCTTACATTTCTTTCCTTTCTTCCTCTTTAACTTACAGCTTTTCTCTAAACCAGGTGAGCCCCTGTTGGATAATTTGTCCTCTAATAAGATCAATTCATCTTCCACTGACCTCTGCAGTCAATTATGCCACTTTTAAAAGCTCCCCAAGTTAAAAAATTTCAATATCTGCTGATATGCCATATTATTAAATGAAACCTTCGGATATTTAAAATTTTTCTTCTGCTTAAAACAGGAGCATAAACAGCAACAACAAAAATCCCATCCCTCGTCTTTGACAGTGCAGCATCCCCCTCTCAGTTGCTGAGGAAAATATAGCAAAGCCAAGCACAGAGCATCTGTTCTCCGTATCTTGTCCCTGCCTCCACGCTCCAGGGTGTCATGTAGATTGGAGCCATCAAGGATTGAGGGGAGGAAATCCTAACAAGTGAGGAAAAATTAATTTGGACTACTAAAATTTACCCCCCCCCCCAAAAAAATAGCTGAAAGAGAAAAGGACATATCAGTAAGAAGCATGTCATAAGTAGCGTGAATAAGGAGACAGGCAGGAAGTAGTTGTCACCTTAGATGAATTAGGGAGGCAGCGGATGGAGGAGTCAGAAAAGAGGAAAATTCCACCAGTGCATAGGAGTCCAGGCTGAAGAAATGGTGCCCTTTCTCTGCATCCATGTTCCCTAATCCCCTTGCCAGTGCTTCTCAAATTCTGCATTTTGTTAAAATGCAGATCTGATTCCATGGGCCTGAAGTGGGGCCTGCAATTCTGCATTTCTAACTCATTCCCACTTAATGCCGCAAAGCTAGGGACCAAACGTGGAGTTACGAGTTTAAACAACCACTGTTCCTCAGAGAGAGTCTGGAAATAAACACACACACCTACAGTAAATCAACCTTTAACAAAGGAGGCAAGAATACACAATGGGAAAAACACCATCTCTTCAGCAAGTAGTGATGGGGACATTGGACAGCCACATGTAAACCAACAGAAGTTAGGACACACCCTCACACCATACATAAAAATAAACTCAAAATGTCTTAAACACTTAAATACAAGACACAATACCATAAAACTCCTAGAAGAGAATATAGGCAAAACATTCTCTGACATAAATCATACCACTGTTTTCTTAGGTCAGTCTCCTGAGGCAATAAACAAAAGCAAAAATAAACAAATGGGACCTAATCAAACTTACAAGCTTTTGTACTGCAAAGGAAACCATAAACAAAACGAAAAGACAGCCTACAGACTGGGAGGAAGTATTTGCAAATTATGCCACTGACAAGGGCTTAATTTCCAAAATGTACAAACAACTCATGCTACTCAACAACAACAACAACAAAAAAAAACAGGCCCATCAAAGAATGGGCAGACCTAAACAAACATTTCTTCAAAGAAGAGACACAGATGACCAACAGGCACATGAAAAGATGTTCAATATCACTAATTATTAGAGAAATGCAAATCATGACTACAACAAGGTGCCATCTCATACTGGCCAGAATGACCATCATTTAAAAATCAGCAAATAACAAATGCTGGAGAGCATGTGGAGAAAAGGGAACCTCCTACTATGTGGGTAGGAATGTAAATTGGTGCAGCCACTATGGAAAACAGTATGGAGGTTCCTCAAATAAAAATAAAATTATAATTGCCATATGATCCAAGAGTTCCACTTCTGGGAATATATCTGGATAAAACTATAATTCAAAATGATACATGCATCCCTATGTTCATAGCAGCACTATTCACAACAGCCAAGACATAGAAACAACTTAAATGTTGTTTCAATTCATCCATTGAGAGATGAATGAATAAAGAAGATATGATACATATATACAATGGAATAACACTCAGCCATAAAAAGAATTAAATAATGCCGTTTGCAACAACATGGATGTAACTAGAGATTATTATACTAAGTGAAGTAAACCAGAAAGATAAAAACAAATACCATACAACATCACTTACATATGGAATCTAAAATATGATACAAATGAACCTATCAGGTGGCACTAGTGATAAAGAACCAGTCTGCCGATGCAGGAGACACAAGATGCAGGTTTGATCCCTGGGTCGGGAAGATCCCCTGGAGAAGAAAATGGCAACCCATTACAGCACTATTGCCTGGAAAACCCCATGGACAAAGGAGCCTGGCAGGCTACAGTCCATGGGATTCTCAAAGAGTGGGACATGACTGAAGTGACTTCAGTTCAGTACCGTTCAGTCACTTACATCCAACTCTTTGAAGACACCATGGACTGCAGCACTCCAGGCTTCCCTGTCCATCACCAACTCCTGGAGCTTGCTCAAACTCATGTCCATCAAGTTGGTGATGTCATCCAACCATCTTATCCTCTGTCGTCCCCTTCTCCTCCTGTCTTCAATCTTTCCCAACATCAGGATCTTTTCAAATGAGTCATTTCTTTTCATCAGGTGGCCAGAGTATCGGAGCTTCAGCTTCAGCTTCAGTCCTTCCAATGATTATTCAGGACTGATTTCCTTTAGGATTGACTGGTTGGAGCTCCTTGCAGTCCAAGGGACTCTCAAGAGTCTTCTCCAACACCACAGTTCAAAAGCATCAGTTCTTTGGTGCTCAGCTTTCTTTATGGTCCAACTCTCACATCCATACATGACTACTGGAAAAACAATAGCTTTGACAAGAGGAAATTTTGTTGGCAAAGTAATGTCTCTTCCTTTTAATACACCATCTAGGTTGGATATAGCTTTTCTTCAAGAAGAAAGCATCTTTTAATTTCATGGCTGCAGTCACCATCTGCAGTGATTTTGGAGCCCCCCAAAATAAAGTCTGCCACTGTTTCCACTGTTTCTCCATCTATTTGCCATGAAGTGATGGGACCAGATGCCATGATCTTCGTTTTTTGAATGTTGAGTTTTAAGCCAAATTTTTCACTCTCTTCTTTCACTTTCATCAAGAGGCTCTTCAGTTCCTCTTCACTTTCTGCCATAAGGGTGGTGTCATCTGAATATCTGAGGCTATTGATATTTCTCCCAGCAGTCTTACCATGAAGCAGAAGCAGACTCACAGATAGAGTACACACTTGTGGTTGCCAATGGGGAGAGGGAGTGGGGAGGAATGGACTGGGAGTCTGGAATTTGTAAATGCAAACTATTATATATAGAATGGATAAATAACAAGATCTTATGGTATAGTACAGAGAATTATATTCAATATCTTGTGATTTATCATAATGTAAAAGAGTATGAAATAGAATTTATATATGTGTGTACATTCTTTTTCAATGTGTATATCTGTATAACCAAATCACTTTGTTGTACAGCAGAAATTAACACATTGTAAATCAACTATACTTCAGAAAAATAAATTAAAAACAAACATACCATCCCCACCCCCACCCCAAAAAAACAACCATTGTTCCTAATCTCTTGAATGTCTCTCCAGAGGCAATCACTGAACATATAATCATAACATACACAAGTTTTTTGTTTTTTCATACACAAGTTTTTAAGAAGACATAATACTTTACTGTGTCAGCCAGCATTCACCAGAGAAACCGAATCCACAGAACAAGTCACTTTATATCTAGGGGTGTGGGGGAGGGTGAGATTTTTAAGAAATTGGTTCACCCAGTTGTGGGAATTGGCAAATCTGAAATTTATAGAGCAGGCTGGAAATTATATTACTGTCTTAAAAAACAGTTTCTTCTATAGGAAAGCACAGTTTTACTCTTAAAGCCTTTGATTGATTAGATAAGACCCCCCTCTGAACTGAACATTATCAAGGGTGATGTATTTTATTTAAAATTAACTAATTATAATTATTAATTCTATCTACAAATATCTTCAGAGCAATAACTAGGTTAATGTTTGAACAAACAACTTGCAGGCCACGATCTGGCCAGGTTGACATATAACATTAGCTTTCACACATACTATGTAATTTTCAGCAGATTTGTTTTTCCCTCCCTTAAAATGTCTTGGAAATCATTCTTCATTAATAGCAACATTGTATTCTATTATATGAATGTTTTATAATCATACAAGTAGTCTTTTATTTTTGAAATTTTACTCTTCGCTATTTTGGAAGGAAAGTTATGACCAACCTTGATAGTATATTAAAAAGCAGAGACATTACTTTGCCAACCATGGTCCGTCTAGTCAAGGCAATGGTTTTTCCCGTGGTCATGTATGGATGTGAGAGTTGGACTGCGAAGAAGGCTGATCGCCAAAGAATCGATGCTTTTGAACTGTGGTGTTGGAGAAGACTCTTGAGAGTCCCTTGGACATGAAGGAGATCCAACCAGTCCATTCTAAAGGAGATCAATCCTGGATGTTCATTGGAGGGACTGATGCTAAAGCTGAAACTGCAATACTTTGGCCACCTCATGCGACAAGTTGACTCACTGGAAAAGACTCTGATGCTGGGAAAGGTTGGGGGCGGGAGGAGAAGGGGACGACAGAGAATGAGATGGCTGGATGGCATCACCGACTCTGTGGACATGAGTTTGAGTGTACTCCAGGAGTTGGTGATGGACAGGGAGACCTGGCGTTCTGTGATTCATGGGGTCGCGGAGAGTCGGACACAACTGAGCGACTGAACTGAACTGAACTGATTACAAAAATGCTGCTGTTAACATTTTAGAAAAAATTGTCTTTAACTACAAATATGAATATATCTGCAATAAAAATACTTAGGTCTAAAAATATTAGTCAAGGAGTGTGTAAAGTTTTAATTTTCATATAAATTAACCAACTTTTTGGAAAAATAGACTTTGCTGATCAATACCTTTAATAAAAATGGGTGAGAATTTGTTTTCACACATTCTCAATGACATTATACTACAAAATATTTTCAGCTTTATCATTCAGGTACACAAAAATGTTCCTTCAAGTTTTATTTTGTGGATGATCATTATTTTTATGTTTTGAAGTTATTTGCAATTTCATTTCTTCTGTTTCTCCTGCCCATATTTCTGGGGTCATTAGTATTTTTTTATTATTGATTTATTAGAATTCAATATATCTAATGACTATTAGCCATTTTGTATATATATATATTATTGTATATATATACATATTATATATGTATTATTTAATATATATACATTTTATATATACATATACACACAATGCAAATATTTTTTTTTCCTGGTGTGTTGTCTGTCTTTTAACTTCATTTGTGTTATTTAGCTACGTAAATATTTTCATTTTAATGCACAGCTATTTGTCTTTAATTTTATGGCTTCTGAATTTTGTGTCCAAATTTTCCCTCCAAGAAAGTATAAAATTTTTTTCCTATATTTTCTTCCATACTTGTATGCTATCTCATTTTATCTTAAAATCTTTAACCATTTTATTTATTCTGGTGTAAAGAGTGTAATCGGAGAAGGCAATGGCAAGCCACTCCAGTACTCTTGCTTAGAAAATCCCATGGATGGAGGAGCCTGGTAGGCTGCAGTCCGTGGAGTAGCTAAGGGTCGGACACGACTGAGCGACTTCACTTTCACTTTTCACTTTCACACATTGGAGAAGGAAATGGCAACCCACTCCAGTGTTCTTGCCTGGAGAATCCCAGCGACTGGGGAGCCTGGTGGGCTTCCGTCTATGGGGTCACACAGAGTCGGACACGACTGAAGTGACTTAGCAGCAGCAGCAGCAGCAAAGAGTGTAATAGAGATAAACTCCTCATTCTCATTCTGGCTAGTCAGTTGTTCAAAATTCATTTGTTTGATAATCTACTTTTTATCACATATTAAATTCCACTATGTATAGACTCTTTATAAAATATCTATCCTTGAAAATCTATTACATAAATATTTATGACTTTTTCTATAAAATGTCTAATACTCCTAATAGAGCTAGTGCCCCTCAGAATTCTTATAGTTTGAAACTTTTCTACCTAGTCTTGTAATTTAAATCAGCGTATCCATCATCAAAAATTATTGTTGGGACTTAGAGAATGGAATTAAGGTTGCCAGGGAGAAGGATGAGAAGAAAGAGTAATTAGGGAGTTTGGGATGGACATGTAGACACTGCTGTATTTTATTTATTTATTCTTTTTGAATTATTAGATGACCTTTATTGGTGCATTTTAGCATGATAGTGGCATTTCAGTTTTTTTTCCCTACATTTATTCCCCTTTTTTTTTAAATTACTTTACATTATTGTATTGGTTTTGCCATACATTGACATGAATCTGCCCCGGGTGTACATGTGTTCCCCAAACAAGGACCTAATGTATAGCACAGGGAACTCTGCTCAATGCTATGTGGCGACCTGGATGGGAGGCGAGTTTGGGGGAGAATGGATACAGGTGTATGTATGGCTGAGTCTCTTAGCTGTTCCCCTGAAACCACTGCAACAACATTAATCACACTGTTAATCGGCTTTACCCCAATACAAAATAAAAAGTTAAAAAAAATTATTGTGCATATTTTGATTGACATTGAATTAAAGTTATGAAAATTCATAACTCCCTTAAAATTCTCCCTTAATGTGTAGTTCATGCTTTCTCAACAGGGATAATTACAACTTAAAGGAACAAAATCTAGTTTTTGGAAGTCAAAAAATTTACCTTTTCTTAAAAAAAATTTACTCTTTTTCTATATAAAACACAGATAAATGTAAGGTATATAAACAGATATTTAGTGTATCTGTGATATTAAAATTTAATCGGAGAGGGAGATTAAGAAAAAAATACATCCAAAATAGTTCCTTTGGAGGCAATATTGTAAACAGTTGAGAAACACTGTTCTAGCTATACAAAGCTGAGTCTTCTTAGCTAAGAACAGGTCAGTTCTTAATACATACTTAAGCCTTTTAGGGTCGATGCAGAATTAAAAAATTTTCTTCAAATATATATGGGCATTTATTTCCAGGTGGTTTATCTTGACTTAAAATTTAATTTGAGGACAATCTTGTCAGAATTTCTAATTGCAATGGTGTTATGGTTATTTTTTTCTCATTCTCTAGCATTAATATAATCAGGAAATAATGAAAATGTAGCATTACTTTCTAATCTTTATACTTCTTATTATTCTATTTGCTTTAATATGTTCATTCTGTATGTGCTTCACTGATGCAGAAAACCATCTCAGGAACAATAAAGAAATGTATAAAATACTTAAAAAATAATATACATTATATATTGTAATATATGTATTATGTATATTTAGTAACTGTACATATAAATATTCATTTAATATTAATATATGCCACAGGCACCCTGAAGTGCTTTTGCTTTACTTTATTTGAAGCACTGAACTCAGTTCAGAGACCATTCTCCTTTTCAGAGAGAAAGACAGACTCCCAGCATTCACAAGGGTTATATCCCAAGATACTTGCAAATTTCCAAATCTGCAAACAACTTTATTATTTTCCTTAAGAACAGCACATGCAACAACAATGAGACAACAAAACTGTGGTACCAAGATGGGGACACAGAGCATTCAACTACGTATTTCAACAAAAATGACAAATGATTGTGTTCCATGACGCAAATCAGAAAACAGTAGGAACAGGGGTTGTCAGATCCAAGGCTCTCCTACATATCAGAATCTTCTTGTATTGTGACAGAACAAGGCATGAGGTTATTTCTAAAGTAGGTCTACTGGTTTAGGCTTAAGAGGGAATTTATTCTTGTGAATGAGCATCCCAAAGTAACTAATCACATCCACATTCCCCAGTAACATTGTTCCCAGCCAGTAGCCTGGGGGCGACATTTAATTCAGACTCTAGTGTATTGGGTTTCCCAGGTGGCTCAGATGGTAAAGAATCTGCCTGCAATGCAGGAGACCTGGGTTCAATCCCTGATTTGGGAAGATCCCCTGAAGAAGGGCATGGCAACCCACTCCAGTATTCTTCCCTGGAGAATTCCATAGACAGAGGAGCCTGGTGGGCTACAGTCCATGAGTTCGCAAAGAATCAAACACAACTGAGCAACTAACACTAGTGTATTATCATAAAGTGGAAAAGAAGTAAAACACTAAATAGACTCACTTTGTAAAACTTCTCAGAGTTAAACTTTTGACTCGATGCCAAACATCCAGATGAAAACTGAAGAAAAACAAAGACAACTCCAGATGTCTTCCTTTAGTAAATAAATATATAGGGATCACTCTTCTTATTCTTTCTTTTTGGGGGAATAACTCAAGCAGCATAAGAAAACAAGGACCAGAGGACATATTAGTGTCATTAAAGGGCATGCTAACCTCTTACAGGAAACCAGCACACATGACAGTGAATGACCAGGACAGCATGAGGTGATCACCAAACCCCCAAACTACTCACCCGTCTATGCATCTGTGATTGCAGCCATTTAACTGATAAAACCTGTATTTCCTCCTACTGCGAACAGATTGGACTTTCCAGCCTCTTGAATTTGAGCCAATGGGACATGAGCAGACACCATTCATGCAGAAGTTTGGAATGGCTTGTGTAGTTAGTTAGAAGACTTACCCATTGCAGTCATGCTGCACCATGAGAGAAGCCACCCGGGCAGCCCACTGGTCCAGGGAAGATGAGAACCTTGCGGAGTAAATCCAGCCCCAACTTAAAGCCACACCCAGCCTCAATCAGCCTCAATATGTCAGCAAATCTGGAAAACTCAGCAGCGACCACAGGACTGGAAAAGGTCAGTTTTCATTCCAATCCCAAAGAAAGGCAATGCCAAAGAATGCTCAAACTACACACAATTGCACTCATCTCACACGCTAGTAAAGTCATGCTCAAAATTCTCCAAGCCAGGCTTCAACAATACGTGAACTATGAACTTCCAGATGCTCAAGCTGATTTTAGAAAAGGCAGAGGAACAAAAGATCAAATTGCCAACATTCGCTGGATCATGGAAAAAGCAAGAGAGTTCCAGAAAAACATCTATTTCTGCTTCATTGACTATGCCAAAGCCTTTGACTGTGTGGATCACAACAAACTGGAAAATTCTGAAAGAGATGGGAATACCAGACCACCTGACCTGCCTCCTGAGAAATCTGTATGCAGGTCAGGAAGCAACAGTTAGAACTGGACATGGAACAATGGACTGGTTCCAAATAGAAAAAGGAGTACGTCAAGGCTGTATATTGTCACCCTGCTTATTTAACTTATATGCAGAGTAAATCATGAAAAACACTGGGCTGGAGGAAGTACAAGCTGGAATCAAGATTGCTGGGAGAAATATCAATAACCTCAGATATGCAGATGACACCACCCTTATGGCAGAAAGTGAGGAAGAACTAAAAAGCCTCTTGATAAAAGTGAAAGAGAAGGGTTAAAAAGTTGGCTTAAAACTCAACATTCAGAAAACTAAGATCATGGCATCTGATCCCATCACTTCATGGCAAATAGATGGGGAAACAGTGGCAACAGTGGCAGACTTTATCTTCTTGGGCTCCAAAATCACCGCAGATGGTGATTACAGCCATGAAATTAAAAGATGCTTACTCCTTGGAAGAAAAGTTATGACCAATCTAGACAGCATATTAAAAAGCAGAGACATTATTTTGCCAACAAAGGTCTGTCTAGTCAAGGCTATTGTTTTTCCAGTAGTCATGTATGGATGTGAGAGTTAGATTACAAAGAAAGTTGAGCACCAAAGAATTGATGCTTTTGAACTGTGGTGTTGGTGAAGACTCTTGAGAGTCCCTTGGACTGCAAGGAGAGCCAACCAGTCCATCCTAAAGGAAATCAGTCCTGAATATTCATTGGAAGGACTCATGTTGAAGCTGAAACTCCAATACTTTGGCCACCTGATGAGAAGAGCTGACTCCTTTGAAAAAACCCTGATGCTGGGAAAGACTGAAGGCAGGTGGAGAAGGGAATGACAGAGGATGAGATGGCTGGATGGCAACACCAACTCAATGGGCATGAGTTTGAGTAAACTCTGGGAGTTGGTGATGGACAGGGAGGCCTGGCGTGCTGCAGTCCATGGGTCGCAAAGTCGGACATGACTGAGCAACCGAACTGAAAGCCTCAATCAACCAGTTCCCAACCAACTCACAGACGTGTGAGAGAGAGTAACTGTGTCTTAAGCCACTAAGTTCATTACACAGAATTATTGGGTGAAAGGACCTGATTCTTACCATGAATCCGAAATAGGCTGAGCATGAGTAGATGTCTATAACACAATGTTTCATGAAGACCTCTTTATGTTCATAGTGATGCTATTGGCTAGGAATACCTGATGCACACAGCTAGGCCCCCTACAGATCTTTCTCCAACCAGAGCCAGTGCTGTACCTGAACTGGCCCCTGTGGTTCTTATTACAACTTCAAGATGCACCTCAGCAACAACCATAAAGGAACTTTGGAGAAATAAGGTTTATAACTCACTGAGGATACATGATTACAGCCATGAAATTAAAAGACACTTACTCCTTGGAAGGAAAGTTATGACCAACCTAGATAGCATATTAAAAAGCAGAGACATTACTTTGCCAACAAAGGTCCATCTAGTCAATGCTATGGTTTTTCCAGTGGTCATGTACCGATGTGAGAGTTGGACTGTGAAGAAAGCTGAGCACCGAAGAATTGATGTTTTTGAACTGTGGTGTTGGAGAAGACTCTTGAGAGTCCCTTGGACTGCAAGGAGATCCAACCAGTCCATTCTAAAGGAGATCAATCCTGGGTGTTCATTGGAAGGACTGATGCTAAAGCTGAAACTCCAATACTTTGGCCACCTCATGCGATGAGTTGACTCACTGGAAAAGACTCTGATGCTGGGAGGGATTGGGGGCAGGAGGAGACGGGGACGACAGAGAATGAGATGGCTGGATGGCATCACCGATTCGATGGACATGAGTTTGAGTGAACTCCAGGAGTTGGTGATGAACAGGGAGGCCTGGCATGCTGTGATTCATGGGGTCGCAAAGAGTCGGACACGACTGAGTGACTGAACTGAAGCGAGGATACATGGCGAGGTCTTGGAGAAAGAGAGAAGGAGGGTCTTGGACTCTGCCTTTATTGGGCTGAGAGTGGCATGCCTAGGGTTTTTTGGGTTTACTCTTTATTGAAGAATTTAAAACAGAAGATCAGAAATTAAGGTGCAGGAAGGGAAAATGCAGTCACTCAAGCAATCAATTATATAGGATATGTAAAAGGGGAACCTCATGGGTGGAGCAGCCTAGTTCCTTGTCCAGTTGTTTAGATATTGAGCTATGTCATACAGCTGGCAACATGTTTATTTGAGATTCATGTCTTTGAAATGGATGCCTTGGTAATCAAAGGCTCAAGACATGTCTGACTCTTTGCAACCCCACAGATTATAACCTGCCAGTCTCCTCTGTCCATGGGCTTTTCCAGGCAAGAATACTAGAGTGGGTTTCCATTTCCTTCTCCAGGGGATCTTCCCGACCCAGGGATCAAATCTGCATTTCCAGTATTGCAGGGTATTCTTTACCACTGAGCCACCTGGGAAGCCTAATAGGTGTAGTAAAAATCCTAATTTTTGCCTGAGCAGTTTTTAAAGACTCTCTAAGGCAGTGAGTCTCCATCATGGCTACACATCAGAATCACCTGGGAGCTTTCAAAAATCCTCATATCCAGGTCCCATCCCAGGAATGTGTAAGCAGAGAAGCAGGCATCAGTATTTTTAAACTCACCAGGTGACTGCAATAGGCAGCTAAGTAAGTTTGCCAATCACTGGCTTTATAAGCTCAATGATAAGTTAATTTTACTTATTTATTTATTTTTTGGCCACACCATGTGGCATGCAGGATCCTAGTTCCCTGACCAGGGATTGAACCCGTGCCCCCTTCAGGGGAAGTGAGGAGTCTTAACTCTAGACTGCCAGGTAAGTACCCTATTTGGTCTTAAACACGACTGCACTTTTGCTGTTGTGGAAGAGCCCTTAGCAACACAGCAGTCCTCAGCACCCCTGTCATAATGGAAGGGGCATCAGCTGTGCCTCTTTAGGTAATTCAGACTCAAATTCAGACCATTTCCTTCAGGAGATTACTAGGATAAAGATGCTTGAACACATGTTTCTATTATCGCCTAAGAGCCAGACTAATTCTGTACCACTTTAAATTCTTTTCCTGGTTAACATTCATCCTAGCCAAGCAGAAGTGGTGGTCTGCATTTCATATGAAGTATGTCAGACAAGGATACAAGGTCAAAGCCAGATTAAAAACGAGATGCAGGTTCAGAGTCAGAGCATGTGCACTTAAATATATGGCCTCTCCTGTTAGGGTGCTTCCATCTGCTGAGTCATCAAAAGCCACCCCTTTGACCATTTTGTGTATCCAATCTTTCTGCGAACAATTCTGGCTTCTGTGCTGCCCCCATAAGCTTGGCATCACAGGCAGGAGTGGATTCTGCAGGGCCTCTGAACTTCCTTCTGCCTGTGCCAGTCACTAGTGGAGGAAAAAAAGGGGAAACCAATGAACTCAGTTCTTTAGCATTCTCAGTATCACCACCAATCAAATACATATATTTGTGAAGGACTACAGAGACAAGAGGACCTGAAAGCTGGATTGGGAGGTGACTGCTTTCTAAATTCTCTTGATTTTATGGCAGTAGAAAATTGTTATCTGGTCAAGGGCTAAATGCCCGATGCACAGAGAAGCCAATACTACAGCATTGGCTTTTGAGGAAAGAGAAAGCTTTATTGCAAGGTCAGCCGGCAAGTAGACAGGAAGTCCAGCTCAGATCTGTCTCCCAGATCTGGGATTTAGTCGAACGTTTCTGAGTTAGGGGAGGAGGGCTGGTATGTGGAAGCACTGGCAAGCAGGCTGCTGTTGGAAGGCTTTAGGGAAAGGTATGGTAAAGGAGCATCAGCACCAGATCTTCCTGGACAGCAGACCCTTTGCTTCTGAGAGGGTTCCACTTTTCTGGATCTAGTCATGTCCTAGCCCTTTGGCTCTGTTTGGGGTGAAACAATGGTTCTGGGTGTTGTTTGAGGTCAGGATTTTCTTCTCTGCACTGCTGTATGACATGCAGTTTTGATCTATTATCTTTGGAAAACAGTTCAGTATCTTAGAAGCAGAATAGGGCCAGTGTGGGGCTGGTTCTGCTACTGCTGCTGCTAAGTCACTTCAGTCGTGTCCGACTCTGTGCGACCCCATAGACGGCAGCCTACCAGGCTCCCCCATCCCAGGGATTCTCCAGGCAAGAACACTGGAGTGGGTTGCCATTGCCTTCTCTGGGGCTGGTTCTAGGGTTACATAAATAAGCTTCTGGTTCATTTCTGGGGAGAGGCTGTTTAGTGCAATGCTTAAGAGCACTGACTGCAGATCCAGGCCTTTGAATCCATTTTCTCATCTGTCCAATGAAGGTACTTAATTATATATTTTTTTGATGTAGGTTTATATGAGTAATAGATGAAAAGTATTTAGAACAACATCTGCACATAGTAAGAGTTATAGAACTGTGCTCTTTTATTCATGCAATCATTTATTAATTTTTTTTTTTTTTTTTTTGGCTAAAGGGTTTAGAAAGCCCTACCCAAGGTCCGTCTAGTCAAGGCTATGGTTTTTCCAGTGGTCATGTATGGATGTGAGAGTTGGACTGTGAAGAAAGCTGATCACCGAAGAATTGATGCTTTTGAACTGTGGTACTGGAGAAGACTCTTGAGAGTCCCTTGGACTGCAAGGAGATCCAACCAGTCCATTCTAAGGGAGATCAATCCTGGGTGTTCATTGGAAGGACTGATGCTAAAGCTGAAACTGCAGTACTTTGGCCACCTCATGTGACGAGCTGACTCACTGGAAAAGACTCTGATGCTGGGAGGGATTGGGGGAGGGAGGAGAAGGGGACGACAGAGAATGAGATGGCTGGATGGCATCACCGACTCGAGGGACATGAGTTTGAGTGAACTCCAGGAGTTGGTGATGGACAGGGGGGCCTGGCGTGCTGTGATTCATGGGGTCGTGGAGGGTCGGACACGACTGAGCGACTGAACTGAACTGAACTATGTGTCAGACACTATCTTGGGTTCTGGTATCTCAATGGGAATAAGATAATATGATCCCTATAAATTTCAGGGAAAAAGATAAACATAGTCATGTAAAAATTATCTAGTATCATGTTAGGAGTTTAATAATCACTCTAATTATATCCCTTGGGGGCCAGGGAAGGAGCACCTGGGAAGTGCTCCTTCTATACTATGGGTTATCAATGAGAACAAATTTCTCCTTGTCTTAGCATTCACTTACACATCTGATAATGTACAACAGTTGACTCTCCAAAACGACTATCCTCCTAAATCCTGGTCTAGGACAATGAAACAAAATAGATTTGTTCTCTTTAAATGGTATATGTGTCCAGCCATACCATATATCTGTTGGGCCTCGGGCAAATCACTAGCTTCTTTGTCGACCTTTTCCACTGTAAGATGGAAATAATGCCGCCTAGTTTGCTAAGCTGTTGTAGGCTGATATACATATGCAGAACACTTAGAGCTCCTTTTATATTTGCGGCTTCCATGAATCTGAAGTAACCATCCTGAGTCATTCCAAATGAAGCCCTACGAAGTGTCCCTCCCCAGGCAGCTGCAGAGAAAATGTTCTCTCCTGAGAAGTTCTCAGATCCAGTGCTGTATTTTTGAGGGATGTCTTTTCCTCCCCTTTTCTTCTTCTTTTGTTGTCTCTGATATTTTCTCACCTTATTCATACACGGATCTCTAGATTAAGAAAGGCATAGGTTTATCTGTGCATATAATGGAGCTTGATTCAACTCCCTGTCTCCTAGGGTTTACAGGATGACTACAGCAATCTATTCTTCCCTCATTTACATCAATTGATTGTCATAGACTAATAAAATTAAACTTTTTAAACACAGTCAGGAATTGTTTCTTAAGTTGGACTTACATTCAGATCATCATCACTGTTGGGATCTTTTACCCATACTGAAACATGAACATTTCTATACTTCCTCCTATTTCTAAAGCTTGTTTCCCTTTGCCAGGGTCTTATCTATATAATCCAAGGAAAAAGGAAGCTTGACAGCAGCCATGCTCAGCATCTATCATGGTGTTCCCATTGGTGTCAAATAGATTTGGAAAATTTAGGATCAAATACAAATCAACACTTTTTAAAAATCACTGTAGCACACTGAAAGGACAACCCATGGAAAACAAAGTATCTGCAAGTCATATATCTGATAAGAGTCTAGTAGCTATAAAATATAAAACAAACTTTTACAACTCAAAAATAAAAAGACAAATAACCCAATTTAAAAATGAGGAAAAAATTTGAATAAGCATTTCTCAGAAGAAGATATATAAATAGACAATAAGCACATGAAAGAACACTCAACATCATTAGCCTTCAGGGAAATGCAAATCAAAGCAACACTGAGATTCAACTTTACAGCTATCAGGATAAATTGAAGATAACAAGTGTTGTTGAGAATGTAGAAAAATTGGAACCCTCAAACACTGCCGGTGGGAACGTAAAATTGTACAGCTGCTAGAGAGAACAATTTGACTGTTCCTCAGAAAAATGAGCATAATTACTATATCACCCCAAAATTCCATTCTTACATATATACCAAACAGAATTATAACATATATTTACACGCAAAAATGTACACAAACATACATATCAATATTATTCATAATAGAAAAAATGGAAGCAACTGAAATTATGAATGGGTAAATTGAATGTGATATATTCATAAGTAAAATACTACTCACCTATTAAGAAGGAATGAAGTACTGATAGATACCACAACATAGGTGAATTTTGAAAACACAATGCTAAGTGAAAAAAGTCACACATACAAAAATCACATATGATTCTTTTACATGAAATTTCCAGAACAGACATATCTGTGGAAATGGAAAGCAGATTAGTAGTTGCCAGAAACTAGGAGGAAAGGGTGAATTGGAAGGGATTGATAAAGCATACAGTTTCTTTTTGGGATGATGAAAATATTCTGGAATTAGGTGATGGACAGGGAGGCCTGGTGTGCTGTGATTCATGGGGTCACAAAGAGTCGGACACGACTGAGCGACTGAACTGAACTGAACTGAACTGAATGATTATACAATGTAGTGAATATTCTAAAAACCACTGAGTTGTATACTTTAAAGAAGTCATTTTATGGTATGTGAATTCTATCTCCATTTTTAAAAAACTGTAGGACTTTTCTAAGGGTTTCTTTGGCTAATTTTAATTCTAAAATTTGTATATAATTGCAAAGACCCCTAATAATTAAAGTGATTTTGAAAAAAAAGACAGGGGCTTCCCTGGTGGCTCAGAGGGTAAAAAGAATTTGCCTGCAATGTAGGAGACCCAGATTTGATCCCTGGGTTGGGAAGATCCCCTGGAGAAGGAAATGGCAACCCACTTCAGTATTCTTGCCTGGAGAATTCCATGGACAGAGAAGCCTTGTGGGCTATATAGTTCATGGGGTCACAAACAGTTGGACACAAATGAGCGACTAACACTTTCACTTAAAAAAGAAGCTGGAGGAATCACATTCCTTGATTTAAAACTATACTGCAAAACTATAGTAATAAAAACAGTAGTTCAGTTCAGTTAGTTTAGTTCAGTCGCTCAGTCGTGTCTGACTCTTTGCGACCCCATGAATCACAGCACGCCAGGCCTCCCTGTCCATCACCAACTCCTGGAGTTCACTCAAACTCATGTACATTGATTCGGTGATGCCATCCAGCCATCTCATTCTCTGTCGTCCCTGTCTCCTCCCGCCCCCAATCCTTCCCAGCATCAGAGTCTTTTCCAGTGAGTCAACTCGTCACATGAGGTGGCCAAAATATTGGAGTTTCAGCTTTAGCATCAGTCCTTCCAATGAACACCGAGGATTGATCTCCTCTAGAATGGACTGGTTGGATCTCCTTGCAGTCCAAGAGACTCTCAAGAGTCTTCTCCAGCACCACAGTTCAAAAGCATCAATTCTTCGGTGATTAGTGGAAATAGTGTCAGACTTTATTTTTTTGGGCTCCAAAATCATTGCAGCCATGAAATTAAAAGACACTTACTCCTTGGAAGGAAAGTTATGACCAACCTAGACTGCATATTAAAAAACAGAGACATTACTTTGCCAACAAAGATCCATCTACTCAAGGCTATGGTTTTTCCAGTGGTCATGTATGGATGTGAGAGTTGGACTGTGAAGAAAAATAGTAGGATAGTGGTATTAGAAACAGAAGCACAAACTAATGGAATAGAATAGACAGTCCAGAAATTAACCCAGGTACATATGGTCAATTAATTTTTGACAAAGGAGTCAAGAATATACAACATGGAAAGGTCAGTCTCTTCAATAAATGGTGTTGGAAAATTGAACAGCCACATATAAAAGAATAAAACTGGATCACTATCTTGCATCATACACAAAAATTAACTCAAAATGATTAAAGATTTGAATGTAAGACCTAAAACCACAAAACTCCTAGAAGAAAACATTAGGAATAAATCCTTGACATTGGTCTTGGCTATGATGTTTTGGATTTGATACCGAAAGAAAGGTGTCAAAAGCAAAAGTATACAAGTGGGGCTACATCAAATTAAAAAGCTTTTGCACAACAAAGGAAACCATCAACAAAATAAAAAGGTAACCTATGGAATGGGAGAAAGTATTTGTAAAGCATATACCCACTTCTGTGTATATATTCAAAAAAAATGAAAATGGGCTATCGAAGAGATATCTGCACCCCTTTGTTTATTGCAGAATTAATCACAGTAGTCAAGAGATAGTGTCCATCAACAGGAGTAAGTGTAAGTGTAATGTAAGTGTCCATCAACAGAAGAATGGATAAGGAAGACATGGCATATCTATACAACAAAATATCATTCAACCATGAGAAAAGACATCACGCCATTTGAGAGAACATGGATGGACCTTAGGGACAGTATGCTGACAGAAATTTCAGATACGGAAAGACAAGTGTGAATAATCTCACTTTTGGGTGGAATCTAAAACAGTTAAAAATAGAAACAGAGACCAGAATGGTGTAACCAGGTGTTGGTGGTGGGAGAAAAGGGGAAATGTTGGTTGACAAGTACAAACTCCCAGCAATAAGATGAATAATTTCTGGAAGTCTAGTGTACAGCATAGTGACTATAGTTAATACTACTGCACTGTATACTTGAAAGTTGTAAGATAGTAAATCTTAAACACTTATTATATGATATGATATGCAAACGTTAGCTATGATGGTATTCATTTTGCATCAAATCAACACATTGTACACCTTAACCTTACATAATGTTGTATGTTAATTATATCTCAATAGAGCTGGAGGGGACAAAGGAAAATAACAAGTGTTGTTGAGAAATTGAAACCCTCATACATAGCTACTGGGAATGCTAATTGTTCAGCTGATGTGGAAATTTAGCAGTTCCTCAGAAGGTTAAACACAGAACTATCATATGACCCAGCAATTCCACTGCTAGGCATATTCCTGAGAGAAGTGAAAGCATGTTCATATAAAAACTTGTGCATAAATGTTCACAGCAGCATTATTCATAATAGCACCAAAGTAGAAACAGTTAAATGCCCATTAAGTGATAATAGATAAACAAAATGTGGTAAGTCCATACAATGAAATATTATTCCGCCATTAAGAGGAATGTAGCACTGTTAGATACTACAACATGGGTTAACCTGAAAAACAGGCTCAGTCAGGGATTAGGATCCCATTTATATAAAATGTCCAGAACAGGCAAATCTAAAGAGATAGATAGTAGGTAACAGTTGCTGGGAATGGAGGGAAAGAGGGAATTCAGACTAACTGATAGGAGTTATGGGATTTCTTTTAGCTGGGATGACTGAAATGTTCTGAAATTAGATAGTGGTGATGGTTACACAGGGTTTCCCAGGTGGCTCAGTGGGTAAAGAATCCACCTGCAATGCAAGAGCCACAGGAGATGCAGGTTTGACCCCTGGGTGGGGAAGATCCCCTGGAGAAGGAAATGGCAACCCAACCAAGCATTCTTGCCTGGGAAATTCCATGGACAGAGGAGCCTGGAGGGCTACAGTCCATGGGGTTGCAAAGAATTGGACACGACTGAGCACAACACTTGCATGTAGTCTTCTTAAACTCACTGTTTATTTTTTCCTCTAAAATAGCTGAATACTCTTATCTCTATATTATAGACTTGAAATTTTTAATGTGTATGAGTATGTGGGTTTGAGAATGTGTGTCCCAGGAGATAAGAGAAAGTTCAAAAGAAAGAAAAAGCATATTGTTAAGAATATCTGCCCTAAATTAAACTGTGGTGTTGGAGAAGACTCTTGAGAGTCCCTTAAACTGCAAGGAGATCCAACCAGTCCATTCTAAAGGAGATCAATCCTGGGTGTTCATTGGAAGGACTGATGCTAAAGCTGAAACTGCAATACTTTGGCCACCTCATGCGACGAGTTGACTCACTGGAAAAGACTCTGATGCTGGGAAAGGTTGGGGGTGGGAGGAGAAGGGGACGACGGAGAATGAGATGGCTGGATGGCATCACCGACTCTGTGGACATGAGTTTGAGTGAACTCCGGGAGTTGGTGATGGACAGGGAGGCCTGGCGTGCTGTAATTCATGGGGTCGTGGAGAGTCGGACACGACTGAGCGACTGAACTGAACTGAACTGAACTGAAAATTATTGTTCCTTTGAGCCCCAGAATATGTTTATAAAAATTAAATTAAACAATAAAATGGTGACTTTATAGAATGTGAATTCTATCTCAGTTTTTAAAAAACTGTAAGAGCTCTCTCAGGTGTTGTTTTTTTTTTTTTGGCTAATATGCAGTATTAATTTCCAAGATACAAATACAGAATTTCTATCTCATTTAACAGTGGAAACTATTTTTCACAGAGTTACTCTATAGAAAATATTGCTCTAATGAATTGACTTGAAGTAAATATGAACGTAAGAGTGTCCAGCACTTTGAGTGCATGGTTTGGCTTAAATATTTCACCATGGTTGATTCTAGGTCATGACCATTTCCCCAACTCACTTTGGCTCCACTGACAGAATCTTCCCTCATTATAAGTTAAGCTTTTATTGCCCTGCATCTAATCACTCCTAGTGTGAGGAATGGGACTTCAAAAAACTGTCTTAAAAATGAGATAATATTCTGGAAAGTGAGCACAAGGTAACCAAGATGACTAATTTAATAATGACAGGTGAAGCTTAAAATACGTACAGGGTTCATAATACAGCTAAAGCTCTAATGCACAAAGCATGACATTTTAAGCCAATTAAGTCATTCCAACAAGATTAGTCTTTGGGTTAGGTGTATTACTCTGGAGACTATTTTCACAATGTCATGGGGACACTTATGCCAATATATTTTCTTGGTAATGATACACATGGGTGCCTATAACCACACTAGCCAAAATGGCCCTAAGAAAAACCTGATATGTTTTAAATCATAAGTATAAAAAAAGTAATCCGACTCATGCTTCCTTTTTGTCTAAATGATAAAATAAATAAATCCGCTGAGATTAAGGAAACAGCCTGAAACCAACAGACTTTCTTGCATTCTCAATATCTGTGATAACTTTGCAGAATACACCATAAAACATTGAATGATAGAAATGAACAAAGAGTTGAAGGGGAGGAAAAGGAGCAGAAGGAGGGTGATGAAGGGAGGGAAGGGAGGGGGGACGAGGAAGCAGCAGCAGCAACAGAATCAATGAAGTATTTCCTTCAGGGACTCTATTGGGAGCAAAGGTATACGAAGAACACAGATATCTGTGGACAAATGCCACTTCTAATTGTTCATGACTAACTATTTTGTTTACTACTTGCAAATAGTTATACTGATTTTATTTTATTTTATTTTTTTTGCATGTTTAGATACTAAACATATTTTACACCAGAAGAAAAGATTTTATTTTTTTGGTGGTATGGAAAGCAAAGCCGGATATCTTGTGAACCAGATGTATTCTTTTGGATGGAGTACAAGAGAACCTGTGAAGATTAACAGTAAATCTTTTTCTGTGCTCATAAACTGCTGAAAAAAAATTGGCATAAAATGTGTTACTGCTAAATAAGTTATGTATGCATATCTTACTGGCTGCAAGTGAGTGAATGACCAAGGTAGTGTTTGCTCTTTAGAAGGACAAGCTTAAGCAGAGCCAAGGGTACATTTCAAATCCCACAGCATGCCTTACATCTCCCTTATTATGCAAATTACTCCCTGATAAAAACCTAGCTGCTTCAGGGGGAACTTTCACCCTTATAGGACATTCTCTGGTCAAGACTTACATGACCTCTGTCACAATGACTCTCTAAGTGCACATTCAGAAAATAATCTTATATAGTAAGCACATGTTTAAATGTTTTGAACTGTGTTATCTTTGTTATTAATGGTCAACCTTTTACATCTCTGTTTCCTGCTTCTGCAACTAGACTGTAATTTCCTTGAGATCACCATTTGTATTTTATGTGCCCCTCTACAGGTGCATAGATTCAGTGAATATGTGTTCACTAAACTAAAAAATATCCTTCAATTTAGGAGAATTTTTCTCCCAGAGAAAATTACTGTGAAAATGTTGGATGACTTCATTATTTATCAATTATTCATATAATGGCACCTATATAACAGGTGCCCGCCACTAGTGTGTGGAATACTGATAGAATCTTTGTAGCAATGTAATTCCAATAAATTCTATTACTGTCTTTTCCATTTTAGGGATGAGGAAACTGAGGCAAATAGAACATTACTGCTGACAGGTAAAAAATAGCAGATGCAGAAACCAGACCCAGGCAGTCTGGCTCTAGAATCTGTGCTCATTTAAGCCACTATACTCTGCTGCCTTGGATGGTCGTTCTCTGTTGACTCTGTTTTCTTTCCACTTCATAGTAGTTTTGGTTACTATCAATAACATATCATACATATTCTTATCTAGAATATTGATTGTGAGGTGTCTTGGACTACGTAGTTTCTTTCACATCCAATACGGAATGCATTTGCAAAAGCATTCCGAATACTGTCTTGCCACCTCTCTCATCAACTTCTTGCTAATAATTGCCACTGTGTCTTTGATGTGCCCCACTATTACAGTATAACTTAAACCAGTGTCATCCTGTTCTTTTTTAAAAATTATTGTTTAGCCATTGAGAATAAACATTTCTATTCTGGTTTCTTCTAATCTATTCTGGCTATGTGTACAGTGTTGGTACCTTTTAATGGAAAATAGAATGTGAAGAACTTCTATCTCGGCATCACTTTCAGGCCCCATAAAAACAGATCTGCCAAAGACTCCTCTGGTGCTCCCTTATAGCTGACAGGAAATCATCATCGTATCCTCAATCTGCTCCCAGAAGCTACTCAGCAGATCCAGCCAAGCTGTCCTGAAAGAGTTCACCCTGAGAACCTGCATCTGTTAAAAGCAGTCTTTTAAAGTCTCCTTTATGCTAATAAAGAAAGGTCCATTGTGAAGACATCTGCGCTTGAAGCAAAGGGACGGTATTCTATGTGAATATTGCCATCCCATTCTCCTCAGCCGTCCACCAGCTACAGGATGCCTTTCTCTGTCTCTAAGTGCCAGAGCATCCGTATTAATATAATGTGAGTAGATCTGATGTGAGCCAGGGAAGAAAGGGGCCAGGGGATGAGAGAGCTTTTGTGGAGGAAACCTTTTAGTGTGTGCCCCCTGTGGAGGGTGGAAGAGAGAAATGATCAAAGGGCTCACAAGAGGCCAAGTCTCCTCTAAGAGGACAGATAAAGGACAAAGGTTGTTATATTAAAATATCTAAGGAACTCTTGACGCAGTGTGGAGAGACAGAACACTAGCACAATGCTTGGTTTATGCCAGCCAGCCTACTTTGTTCAGCAGTGTTACATATGCATGTAGGGCCAAGCAATCATTCAGGCTATCATCCCGTAAATCTATGTGGAAGAATCTTGGAATGCATGTGACCCTCTAGGCCATGCAAGCCCTGTTTTGGGTGGCAGTTTAACCAGACTTACCTTAAATAAAGGCTGGTGTAACACTATTCAGAAAGCTCATGCTGCTTAAAATTACTAACGGCAATTTATCTCCTTAACTTCAAACCTCTGTCCTCTACGTTGTAAGCCCATGGCATAAAGTTGAGAAGAGATACAGTAACACATACAGTTTACTCTACAAAGACTGAGCAAAAACTGTGGCTGGTAAAGGGATACCTCAGACTATGCTCTCAGGAAGTTTCTCTCACCATCTAGTAAAGATAAGAAGTATAACCAGGTAACCTTAATCAATGTCAAAAACTATATGTTATAGAAGGATCTGCTCCCAGGGTATTATGGACAAACAGAAGGATCCTGCAGCTCAATCAGGGTGGGCTTCCTGGAGGAGCCAAATTCTACAAATTTATGGTTATTATGGGTATCTCCTTATCATAGATTCCCTGCCTGGTGAAATTATGTTATGAATAAATTTGACATAATATCTAGCCCTTAATATCTCACCTGCTTTTCTCTCCCTGCCATCAGCATATCTTCCCTTTCACCAAACCTGGTTGCAACAATCCATCAAAACCTCAGTTACAAAAGAGTACATTTCAATCCTACTGGATACCAATTTTCCAATTAAGAATACTCCGGCCAGCTCTAGCTCTGTTCCTCCCATACTCAGTATTTTCTCTGTCTAGCTATCCTGCTGCACTTTTGTCTTTGTATTTATTTCTCTTTGTAAGAACTTTTCTTCCTCCTATCTCATCTTCTCCTCCACCTCACTCAACTCCACCACAAACAGACACACCACACACCCACGTCACACCTGAGTGACTATACCTAGAAGAAGTTCTACTCATAAATGATTTTAAAAACAAACAGGCAACTTAGTTAAAGGGGAGAATCAATAATGTTATCTCAGTTTCTGGGAAAATCAGTTCTGGACACAAAATTACAGCTGCGTTTAATTTCAATTTCCAAATATATTTGGCTATCATGTATTTATTAAAACCCCAAACTACGGTCTCCACTGTTGTCCCTGATGAAATGAAGAAGCTAAACCGAGACAGAAACCAGGGAAAAATTGTGTCAATACAGGAAATAAATATCAGGTGTAGTTCATGATTCCCCAAATCAATGTCCAGGCACTGTTCTAAGTCTCTTATGTATATTAAGATATTTAATCCTCACAGTTGAGAGAAGTACTACAGTTATCACCCTCATTTTACAGATGATAAAATGGAGGCATGGAAAGTTAAGAAAATTTACTTGAGGTTAAAAGGTAAGGAATTGGCAGAGGGAGGCCTTGAAGTCAGGGGGCCTGACTCTGGAGTCTGAGCACAGGAGCGCCCACCACGCACTTGGCACAGCAAGCTGTTCAGGGTCATTAACGGAGCTTCACACACAGCTTGTCCTAAGGGGATGGGAGCCCTGGCTCAGGGAGGAAACCTGGATCAACAGGCAGAACAAGGGTTTAAGCTCCATTTTCAAGTATCTCCAAGACTCTTACCGAAATCTTTCTCTTTGCCTGCAGCTGGAAATGGCAACCCACTCCAGTGTTCTTGCCTGGAGAATCCCAGGGACGGGGGAGCCTGGTGGGCTTCCATCTATGGGGTCACACAGGGTCGGACACGACTGAAGTGACTTAGCAGCAGCAGCCTTGTTACTTTACTTTATTTTGCTTATACTATTTAAAAGGTTACTGTTGAGCGTTGACACACACAACACTGTAAAATCAACTGTATAGTCAGGAAAATATAAAGGACACACACCAAGAAATACTGAAGCTCGAAAGGAGAAGGGATGTGCTAAGATTGAGGACTTAACACTAGGAACCTTGAATCACCTACATTTTTACTTAAACATCCTGACCTGCTTTCCTCAAAATCTGCTTTGAAACTCAGAGAGCCAACATAAAACTTATGTATATCACCCTACCTTATAGTTTTCATAAAATTTAAAGTGATTTTTGTTACCATCTTCCTCAAAGTTAGATGTACTTATTTCTCAAGAGAATTTATTCTATTTTTGCACATCTCAAATAATTTAAAAGTTTATCTCAATACTGAATAAACTCTAATGTAGCATGCAGAACAGCAACTGGTTCACTCTAAAAGCTTAATGGATGTTAGTTTCATTATTATTTTTAATTATGGGCAGTTTTGATTCATTGCATCATATAACTACAGCTCTGTATGTATTTAGAAAAGTTTTCTAAAAGAGTGTGATTCTTAATATCTTCATTGTTGACACATCCTTATACTAGGAAGCTTTTGTAGCAGAAGGAAAATGATCTGAACATCACATAGAAGAAATTAATTGCTGCTGGGTGGCAGATGCTGCAATAAAGCACTTTCTAATTAATTTGATATTAATTGAATTAATATAAAAATCTAGTCACTTATAAACTGTGCATCTGGACAAATATGTTTCTCAAGTATAATGTTGCCGATACGCCAGTGACAGTCACATAACATGGCCTTAGCTAGACCAAAGCACCTCCTCCTCAGTTCAGAGGGGACAGAGAAGGAATCACATCCATTGTAGCCACTGGAATCCTGAATCAGGAACCAGAGCCAAAGAGAGCATGAGATCTCCTGGGTTTGCTGAGAAGAAAAGAGTAGACTTTTTGCAAAGGAATTTCACATCCTTCACAAAAAGAAGCCACATGAAGACAGAGAAGAACGCTTGCTGACTGAAGTACAAAGGTGGTGCCATTGTTTGATGATCCAAGAGAAATAACCCAGGAGTCTGAATTATTTATCACCAGCCCCTTTCTGTCCCTTGATACAGTGATAGCTCCTGTTGGATTAGTTGCTAGAGAATCAGGCAAACAAGCAGATATTCTCAAAACTAGTCTGAAAATACTAATTTCAGTTTGGGGAAAGACTTTTTAAATGGCTGTCAAAAATGCATTTGAAGTGGAACTAAACGATGAATTGAATAGAGCTTCAATTTTCACAGTTTCCTATCAGGATAAGGAAAACAAAAGAAAACATTGTTTTCTAGAAAGCATTATTTCATTGTAATTATAATGAGTGATTCTGGCCATTTATATTTTCCTGCCTGGGGCCACCTTTTGTCACAGAATTTTTGCATATTAAGCAGGGGGAAAAGCTAATCTTAAATTAATAACTGCACAAAAGCATACATTTTTGATAGGATAGAGGCATTCACATTTAGAGTTTACCATGTATTAAAAACATATTTAACCTTTACATCTAGTCCTTTTTTCCTCATGGAAAATGACCTAGTGCCTTATATCTCCCCTTACTTTCTAAATCTAACTGCAAAGTTGTCTATGTGATATAGACACAAAGAAGCATAGATAGCCACTAAAAGTAGTGGCTTTTGAGAATCCCTGCACATCTATAATAAAACTGAAATGTTGCTGAACCAGAAATGCCACAATTCAGTTTTTATCAGTTGGAGTCTTTCATTGATTTCTTTTACCATTTGCTGTTATTGATAATAATAGTAACAAATACCACTTATCAGGCACTTGCTCTGGGTCAGACACAAAGCTCAAATCTTGTCATTCCTTTTATATTTATGATAGTCTGAAAGATGGTCATTATTCACCTCTACTTAACAGTTGAGGGAAAAAAAGCTCAGAGAGGTTAAGGAATCAGCATAAAGCATACAACACATGAACTCTGAGGCTGGGGTCCCCATGCCCACTGTGGTGCTTCCACATCCTGCCCACATTGTGCTCCAACCCACTGCCTCTTCTGTTCTCTACCTGCCCGTCTTGTCCATGATGTTCCATCTATGATGATGGAACGTTCTAAACCTGCATCTTCCAATGCACTAGCTGAATGTGGCTACTGGGCACTTGAAATGTGAATACAGTGTGACTGAGGAAATCAAGTTCTATTTTTATTTAATTTAAAAAGCCACATATGGCTAGTTGCTACTGTATTAGACAGTGTAACTCTAAAATAAACAAGGCAGAACTGTAATACCTACTCTAGTGTACTTAACATAGATGACACTTGGACTGAACAATTTTTGATGGGCATCTTCCTACTTTCATTCTTTTTCAATGGAAGTCTTTCGTCACTGGTGGTGGGCATCACGGAGAGAACCATTATGCCGTGAGGGAGTGATATTGCATGAAACTGCCCCCCCCAACCCCCACTCCCTTACTGCAGCCCCAAGTCTGCAAGTAGATCTGGTCTCCCTCCATTAGTATTCATGCCCATTGCCCACATCTGCTTCCCTTTCTTTTCTCCTATCCATTAACGTACCATGAACCCATAAAATTAAATATCCTGCTCACTCACACCATTAGTCTTCCAAATGGTAAGGGCAAGACACTTTAGAACTTCCTCTCGAAAAAATTAAACTTTTCCTCTTTAAAACACTGTTAATTGTTGTCTGCTATAAATGGCAACCCACTCCAGTATTCTTGCCTACAGAGGAGCCTGGTGGGCTGCTGTCCATAGGGTCGCATAGAGTCAGACATGACTGAAGCAACTTTGCATGCATGCATGCATGCATAACCAGCTTAACACCCTTAAAACTTCATAATGAGAGTGATAACTATTTCTTAATGCTGACTCTGAGTCTAGCATCCATCTCATTTAATCATCACCAGGGCCTCATGAGGTGAATGTAACATATCCCCCATTTTACAAATGAAGAACTTGTCTGGTTCACCTCAAACTCCTTAACTCTTTCCACTGCTCTACCCTGTCATTAGCTTTCAAACTTGTCATTGCCTGCTACCTCTGCTACATATTCATCTTGGTTTTGGGACAAATTCATCTCACATAAAGAGAAGCAATTAGACAAATATTGATACAATAAAGGCTTGGAAAAGGCCTTTGTAGAATCCTAATCTTCCCCAGATCAGGGTTGGCAGAACAAGAAAATGTGTAGAAGTTAAAACCCAACAGAACTTATTCAACTTAAAAGTGAAATCTGATTACGGCTAAAGATAAACTGCTGAGACCACATCTATGACAATAAAATTAGATTAATGGAAAGATGAGATTTGATTAACTACTTAGGATCATCCATCAAGATTTCAGTGTGTTAAATTCAATTCTGTTAGGTGAGGAAAAAAATACCAGCTGGTGTAAAGTTATGCTCTTAATATGTATCCTTGTAGTACACTGTTTGGTGAGCACTCTAGGCTGAACCTAAAGGTCAAGAAAAATGCCCTCTCAAAAGACCTGAAACAGCAATGGAGAAAACAGAAACATTTCACCACCCCACAGCACAGTTCTTAGACTTAACTATCTGAAGCTGTTAAAGGAAGAGCATACTTGCGTTTGAATAGGCTTCTAGGATTTCCAAGCTCTTTTACAGAGACGCATGTTATCAGGAAAAAGTACCTCAGTCTTCTATTTCTTCTACTTCTTCTATTCTTCTTCTATTTCTTCATGAAAAATCAAAGGATGGAAGCAATTAGTCTCAGGATTTTGTTAAGTACTAGTAGATCTAAGGATCTAATGGTTTATCTACAGAATGTTATTTAATGTGAAGTGTGTGTGTGTGTAATATAGAGTTTTTATTCTGACTTGGTCTAACTCTAATTCTCACCATGCCCCCTAAAACTAGACATATTTGTTGTCATAGACAGGATCTACATTTTTAACACTTAAAAGCAGATAATAGATATTCTATTTGATTATTTCACTTCATTTTTCCAAACAACATTCTTAGCATGGGTTTGAAATTATATTAACTGCTTCTAAATCCCTTATATTACAGATACAAGGTATAGATCTATTTCCTTGACCCTGATTTCCTGAACAGGGCTAGAAGGGTCTTTCTAAGGATCACTGCCATATTTTATTCTTGGCACCTATGACTTTGTACCAACTAATCATATTTTTCCCATGAACCTGTATTAAAATACATGGCTGCAGCTAGTCATTGCTCTGCACTGTTCTTCAAATGTAAAAGCTCCATCTCTGGGAGCACTCAGAATCTGTCCAGGGACCCATTGCAAATGAAGATAAATTGACACCATGCCTGGGGAGCTCTGGTCAGAAATGCAATTTTCAGGAAGATGGTGACTAGCCTCCAAAAGTATTCATGTCAATGAAACATGACAGGTGTCACCAGGAACAGAGATCCCAGGCAAAGGGAAATTAGAGCCTCTCATGTCCCTACTCATCTGTGGTTTCCTAATTGCAGTTGTTGGCATTAATTGATGCTGGTGCCATTTTTGATCATGTGAGGCTGTCTTGAGTGCCTTGCATTTCCAAAGGGCTTGACATCCTGAGAGCCACAGCATGTTTGGATCAAATCTGCTTTCAACATGCCATGTTCAAGAATCTTCTTCCGGAAGGCCATTAGTGAAAATGACCTGGCAAAATCATTGCCCCCTGAAATTGCACTTGCTGCTGAGGAAGCCATTCATGGCTTATCTTTCCTACAGCGGTATGAGTTACAGGGAGTGTAACAGTTCATCAGTGTGGCTGTGCAGTTGGATAATCAGACATGTATTTCAGATAATTGTCTTCTTTCCCAAATGATACTGTCTATTCTCCTTAGGTGTGCTCCAGAGGGCAGTTGCATTTTAAAAACTTTTTTTTTTTTTTAATTGGTTTGAATAAGACAAAAGTAATTCTGAGTAGCAAACAAAATTTCTTCTTTAAGGGCAGTGCAACTTTCTGGTTTTAGATCCAGCATAAAAGTTTGTCAAAAAGGAATAAAACAAAGCCCATATAGCTTTTCCAATTGACCTTAGATGTGGCTGAGCAAGGGAATTGAATCCTCAAGTGCCATTTTGTTTTTCAGGAAACACGTAAATGCAGATCTGATGAAACATGCTGCTCCATTAGCCATGGGTGACCTCCTGTTGGGTCTATTGAAGACTTAAATTCAGAGGACTGGAGGCACTGAATTGCTTCCTTTGTGCCAAGAGCTGGAGGATTAACACTGTTTCAGCATTGAAAGCATCATGATATAAAGAAAAAGCTGGATCCAGCTTTATAATGATATGCTCATTGGTTCAGCATTTCCAATCTGTTGTTTTCCATTTAAGATAATAAAGAACACTAGATACATCCATCATCAACAATGAAATCAATACCAATGTCTTTTTATCATCATCATCACTATTATATTATTATCAACATTATATAAAATATTGGATATCCTTTATACATTACATTTAGCCTAATAAGAAATATATATTTGCTTTTGTGATACACTGTATACAACATATGTCTGTCACTTTATTATTTTTGTGTGTGTGTGTGTGTGTCTGTCACTTTAATTCAAACTTTTTGAGATCTAATTGCGTAAAGAGCCATGTTAAGACAACAATTTTAAAATACTTCATGTTAGAATGATTAGGTTATCTTAACAAATCTGCTTTTTGGGGACAAAGTTTATTTCATGAATCTCTCTTATATATAATGTCTCTCAATGTCTTCTGAATACCTATGAGGTGATTTAAGGAAAACAGTCCCATCTTTGGCTACCTAGATGCATTTGCCTTTAGGGCCTTGATTGTTTCTGCAAGCTTTCAGGTTATTTTTCTGATCTCTCCTTCTCCCCACAGGTGGTTATCTTTGTGGCTTGCATCTACCTCCCCTTCCTCTGGGAACTGAGGTAGAACTCACAAACTCCCTCCACTAAGAGGTTTCCAGAAAACAAAGGAAGAGCTGGATGGCACATATGAAACAAATTGTTACAAGGAATTTTATAGTTACTCTTGATTGTGGAAAATAAGGCCTCCATAGACTTCTTAAAGCTTAATACAGAAGTGATGAAAAAATTCAGGATTTTATGTCTCTACAATTGTTTCCATTGTCCTCTCTGCCTTTCCCTAAGTGCTATTGCTACCAGGCAAAAATCCAGAATAACTAAGTATTTAAGGAATACGATTGCTTCACAATGGAACAGGAAGAGAAAAATCCTTTAGGGAGCAAATAGCATCCCAGAAACAACCTCAGTACTCAACCCTGTGGAGACAAATGAGCTTTCTGATAAGGCAGCAAGTGCATACAGCTGGACACTCCAAACTCTTTTTGAATAAAGAGGGCCCACACTCCCCAATATCCTTAGATATTGCTTATCTTATTTATACAACACGTACCTCTGTGGCATTTGACATTTGAAAACACACATATAAAAATGAATTATAAAATGGTGAGGTAAAATATATATAGAAACCCTAGTATTTTACTCAACTAAATCCATCACCTTGCGCATACTTTGGGCTATCTGTACCCTATATATTTTGGAACATTGATTCCTAAATATTTTCATGCATGAAGCCAACTTTAACCTTGAATATTTCATCTTGTGGTTTTGCCTTTTTAGTCTCCAGGCAATGTTTGAAGTTGATTGCTGGCAATGGAAATAATCATTTTTTTATTTCTTCCAGTGGTTTGGTAGCACAAGCCTAGCCACAAATCTTTCACTCTCTCCTTGTAATATTAAGGCTGTACCCTGTAACTTAAGAAACACTTCATTTTCTCTCTTGCAAAAAGAAATAAAATCAAATTTGTCTGGAAAGAATGTAAGGACTCTACCCCTTGCAGTCTGAAAGAAACTTTAGGTGAAATATCACAACGGATCTCAGAGACTGTTTCATTTTCCACCCCGTAACAGGACAGAAATCCGGTCATGAGGTTTCCATGACAGCCTGCAGTGTAAGAGCCCCAAGCAGCCAGCGTAATGTATGAGGGAGTTTGGAGAAATAAATGGAAGCTTCAGCTGACTTCACCAAGCCCAGGGAAAGGTAAGACAATAAGAGAGGACGGGATATACTTAATATTGTGGCTGGCCAAGCTCTAGAACAGCAAAAACTAAAATCTGTCATGAAAGGAATCAGAATAGTGACTGTGGATAGGAGTGCTGGCTTGGAAGAGGTCCTGAGGAACTTTCTTGGGTGACAGAAACGTTTTATTTCTTGGTGGCGCTTCAGCTCAGAGCACGAGGGACTGAAACATACAGGACCAGAGCCAAAGGGCAGATTCTGAAGATTCGTCAGGCAAAGAGAAAACATTGTCCTTTAAGGTAAAAGAGATCAGAGAGAGAAAAGTTTGTGCCGAGGATTAGTTTGACACAAAGACAATCTTCCAAAGGCAGGATCAAGATGGTAGATTATAAGATCCTGAGCTCACCTTCTCAGACAAACATACCAAAAGTACAACTACAGATAGAGCAACTATCCCTGAAAACTACCTGAGGATGAGCAGAACAGATTTCCTTCAACTAAAGATATAAAGAAAAGGCCACATTGAGATGAGAGAAGAGGCAGAGACACAGTGTAGTCAGAACCCCCTTCACCGCAGCAGGAGGGCTGTCACAACCACAGAGGTCCCCCCAGAGGAAAAAGGGATCTGCATCCCATATCAGGCACCCACCCCAGGGAACCTGTTCCAGGATGAGTCCCCATAATATCAGGCTTTGAAAACAAGCAGGACTTACATCTGGGAGAGCCAGAGGTTTGTGAGAAACTGAGATTCCACTCCTGCAGGGCTCATGCACAAACTTACTTTCCCCAAGTCTCGATGAAGACACAGCAGTTTGAAAAGTGCGTGGATCAGGTGGGTGTCAGGGACCAGGTGGAAGTTTCTCCAGGTACACGAGCACTGGCGGGCACCGTTCTTTTATCATCACTCTCCTTGCGCCTAGTTATGCTGGTTTCAGTCACCCTCCATCAACCGAGCTAACAGCATGCATTCCACCTCTGCACTTCCCTGAGGACCAGGCCAGCCCAACACATCAGCCCTGACCAGCCCCTCCAAAGGGACACTACCCTACTCCATCTGGCAGGCTACCTTGGCCAGCAGACATGCCCCCTCAAAGCAGCTCTTCCTCTGGAATCCAGTCCTGCAGCAGTTGTGGTTGGGCCTCTCTGTCAGCCTTGATAAGACCAACCCCACACACAAGTACCCACATAGCACTCACAGCCCAAACACAACAGCAGGGTGTGTGCAGCTCACACAGAGGATACCCTGGGACACAGCTCTGGTGAGCCAGAGGACCATGCCAATGAGCCCCACAGAATGCCACCTACAGTGTGCGCAGCCCACACAAAAGATACACTGGAACACCCAGCTCTGGTGAGCAGGACGACCATGCCACTGAGCCCCAGAGGGTGCCATCTACATAAGTCCACTCTTTCAAAACTGGGAGACGTATCTGACATACCTAATGAATAGACACAAACACAGAAATATTAACATCACACTCTTGGCTTCAGACTGTACTTCAAAGCTACAATAACCAAGACAGTATGGTCTTGGTATAAAAACAGACACATAGATCAATGAAACAGTATAAAAAGTCCAGAAATAAACCCGCACATAAATGCTTAATTATTCTACAACAAAGGAGGCAAGAATACACAATGGGGGAAATGCAGCCTCTTCAATAAGTGCTGTTGGGAAAGCTGGAGAGTTACAACACTAATGATCAGGGAAATGCAAATCAAAGCTATAGTGAGATAAAACATTAAACTAATTAGAATGGCTATTATCAAAAAGATAAGAAATAACAAGTGTTGTTGAGACTGTAGAGAAAAAGGAGCCCTCTTGCACTCTTAGTAGAAATGCAGTCACTACAGAAGACAGTATGGAGGTTCCTCAAAAATTAAAAGTAGGACTATCAAATGATCCAGTGAGACCACTTCTGAGTATTTATCCAAAGAAAACAAAAACACCAATTTGAAAAAATAAGGCTGCAAGTGCACACGTCAGCCTACTTCTCTAACATACACTCACCTTCTGTTCAGAAAACATCTACATGCCTAAACCATTTTGCTCCTAAGAGATGAATTGAATATTTATCCACAGTCATTTAGGTTTCTTGGAGTTGTTCTTGTTATTATAATCATTAAAGTTATTAAATATGAAGAAAATTCATAAAACATGAGAGTGAAAACACAGTTTTTGTTCTCTTGAAAACCATATCAATTACAATCAATCCAGGTAAATAACTTAGATACTGTGGAACATTTCATGCGAAGACAGGTACACTAGACAGAAATGGTACGGACCTAACAGAATCAGAAGATATTAAGAAGAGGTGGCAAGAAAACACACAAGAACTATCCACAAAAGATCTTAATGACCCAGATAATCATGCTCACCCAGATAACCATAATCACTCACCTAAAGCCAGACATCCTGGAGTGTAAAGTCAACTGGGCCTTAGCTTCACTATGAACAAACTTAGTGGAGATGATGGAATTCCAGCTGAGCTATTTCAAATCCTAAAAGATGATGCTGTGAAAGTGCTGCACTCAATATGTCAGCCAATTTGGAAAACTCAGCAGTGGCCACAGTAATGGAAAAATCAGTTTTCATGCCGATCACAAAGAAAAGCAATGTCAAAGAATGTTCCAAGTACCTCACAATTGCGCTTATCTCACATACTAGCAAAGTGGTGCTCAAAATTCTCCAAGCCAGGCCTCAATAGTACGTGAACCGAGAACTTCCAGATGTTCAAGCTGGATTTAGAAAAGGCAGAGGAACCAGACATCAAATTGCCAATATCCACTGGATCATAGAAAAAGAAAGAAAATTCCAGAAAAACATCTGCTTCATTGATTAGGCTAAATCCTCTGACTGCGTGGATCACAACAAACTGTGGAAAATTCTTAAACAGATGGGGATATCAGAGATCACCTTACCGGCCTCCTGAGAAATATGTCAAGAAGCAATAGCTAGAACCGGACATGGAATAACAGACTGGTTCCAAATTGGGACAGGAGTACGTTAAGGCTGTATATTGTCACCCTGCTTATTAATTTATATGCAGAGTAAATCATGCAAAATTCTGGACTGGATGAAGCACAAGCTGGAATCAAGATTGCCAGGAGAAATATCAATGACCTCAGATATGCAGATGATACCACTGTAATGGCAAAAAGGAAAGAGGAACTAAAGAATCTCTTAATGAAAGTGAGAGAGAAGAGAGAAAAAGTTGGCTTAAAACTCAACACTCAAAAAACGAAGATCATGGCATCTGGTCCCATCACTACATGGCAAATAGATGGTGAAACAATGGAAACAGTGACAGACTTTATTTTCTTGAACTCCAAAATCACTGCAGATGGTGACTACAGCCATGAAATCAAAAGATGTTTGCTCCTTGGAAGAAAAGCTATGACCAACTTAGACAGCATATTATAAAGCAGAGACATTACTTTACTGACAAAGTTCCATCTAGTCAAAGTTATGGCTTTTTCAATAGTCATGTATGGATGTGAGAGTTGGATCATACAGAAAGCTGAGTGCCAAAGAACTGATGCCTTTGAACTGTGGTATTAGAGAAGATTCTTGAGAGTCCCTTGGACATCAAGGAGATCAAACCAGTCAATCCTACAGGAAATCAGTCCTGAATATTCATTGGAAGGACTGATGCTGAAGCTGAAACTCCAATACTTTGGCCACCTGATGCAAATAACTGAGTCACTGGAAAAGACTCTGATTCTGGGAATGATTGAAGGTAGAAGGAGAAGGGGACAACATAGGATGAGATGGTTGGACAGCATCACTGACTTGTTGGACATGAGTTCAAATGACCTCTGGGAGTTGGTGATGGACAGAGAAGCCTGGTGTGCTATAGTCCATGATGTCACAAAGAGTCAGACACTACGGAGGGACTGAACTGACTGACTGATGAGTCAGTAAGGAAACTAATAAAAATTGGTGAGTTAATTAGGTATTTTACACATCAGGATACTAATATAAAAAGGTACTCAACCTCCCTAATTATCACGGAAATATGAACTCAAACCACAACTTCCTGCCACTACATGCATACCTGAATGGCTAAAATAAAAATGACTGACAGTACCTTGTGCTACTAACGGTGGATAGAGTAGTTATAACTCTTATATCCCATGGGAATATGAAGGAATACAACCACTTTGGGAAAGTTTCAGCATTACAAATGATGAAAATTGTATCCACCGTGATCCAGCAATTTGACTTCTAAGTATCTACTCATGAGAAAGGGACAAAGGCACAGTTTCCCCAAAAGACATGTACTGAAATGTATATAGCAGCACTACAATAACAGCAAAAAATAAGAAGTGATCCAAGTATCTATTATTAGTAGAATGAAACTGTGATTTAGCTCTATAATGGAAAGCTTCAGAGAAATAAAAAACAGAAAACTACATTTATATCTACAACCTAGATGAGTCTCACGAATACAAATTTAAGGGAAAAAGTGAAACATGAAAGAACATGTTCTATATGATTCCATTTAAAGTGAAAGTGAAGTCGCTCAGTCGTGTCCAACCCTTAGCGACCCCACAGACTGCAGCCTACCAGGCTCCTCCATCCATGGGATTTTCTAGGCAAGAGTACTGGAGTGGCTTGCCATTGAGATTCCATTTAAAGAAAAGCCAAAAACATAAAAATGACATATGGTGATCAAAATCAGAATAATTATTATTTGGGGAGGATGGTAGGTAAATGGCGGGTAGAAGAGGGGTTTTGGTGATGTTAGTAATGCTTTACTTCTTGATCTAGGCAGCAGTTACAAAGGTGTGTTCACTTCAGGAAAATGTATCAAAAAAATTATACTTATATTTATGTTGAGCTTATTTTCTCCAACTACTCAAGTTTTAGAACTTAGTCAAAAAGAATTATTTTCGAATAAGGAAAATGAAAAATCAGCCAGTAAAAGACTGGGCAGAAAATATAACCTCGAGTTGGCTGCAATACTCAGATTATCGAGCAAGTGTCTTTATTTTCTTACTCTACTTTAAAGTCAATGTAACTGAAAAGATCAGGTTATGAATAAGTATTGTGTAAAAAAAAAGGAATACATCAAACCAATAAAAACACAAAGAAAAAACGATGGCCCTATCTCAGAAGACTTTCAAATGCATAAGGACATATAAAATTTACATTAATATCAAATAATTAAATAGTTCAAAGTAGATATGCTTGCACTTAATTATGTCTCTCTCTCTTTCTCTCCCACACACACAACGTATTAACCAAACAACTACCACATTCAAATACAGAGCATAAAAGCTTTCCCTATATTGACAAACAGAAATCTACATCCTTAAAGCTTTGAGAAATTCTGACTCTGTGGGTCCCTGTCCAACTGGACACTAAACACCTCCCTTGATTCAATTGTTCTAATAAAAGGGGAGTAGGTCTTTACATTTGACCTGGAAAATTATTAGGTATCCTGGGCAGCTCACCTTGGTACCTTCCTTTCCTTCCACTGACATCTGACAACTTTCTTAAGATGATAACCTGTCCCTTGGAAATATGTCCAGGAAAAATGTATAATGATCTAAGACTTCATCGATAAGCATGAGTCACAATAAAATTCCCAGTAACATACTTTGTAGTGAAAAGGGCCAAATGACCAAAATGCAAAAATAAAGTTTAATTTTGTGCAAAGATATGCTTGGTCTGCAAGGCTATATGTTTGATTGGCAATATAGTTGGGTTACTGTGTTTTTTTAAGTTGAAAATAATCCATAAAAAATTGGTTTTCTTTCCCATCAACCCTAGCTATAGACAGTCCTATGTCTCATGGAAAGCTTTCTTGGAAGTTCTAGGAATGGTTTCTATTACTTGCTCTCTCGTTCTCTTTATTGCTCTTAATTCTGCCTCTCCCACACTTGTCATCTCTTCTGCAGCTGTTCTCTCCTGTGCAGTACAAAAATGTGGCAGAGAACCTTGCCCTCATTTTCCCCGAAATGCTTTTTATTTTTAATTTTTTGGCCACGGTGCATGGCATGCAGGATCGTAGTTCCCCAACCAGGGATCGAATCTGTGCCCCTGGCATAGAAAGTGGAGTCTTAACCATTAGACCACCAGGGAAATTCCCCCCAAATACTTTTTAAAACCTGTTGTTTATAATAAATACTCAGCTCCTGGTCTTAAGGCATTCCTAACTCAAGAGTATTTCTCACTGGCCAGGTTTTTCCTCCTAAGTCTTTGATTCTCCAGCCATGAGATTCCTCCTCTATGTCCCCAAAATGACCTCAAACTGTTGACCCCAAATTGAACAGTTCAAAGTGTTCATTTCCCTAATAGAGAAATGTCACTTTCTCTTTCTTCACCTCTCTTCCCCAACTCACCCCATCTCTACCCAGAAAGCCTTCTTTAAGTAAATGAATTCATTATTAATGTCTTCTTAAGCTGATCATTTATTTTCTGGAGGGAAATTCTGTGAACAGCTCTTAATGTTATACTTTTAATCAAATGAAAAATACAAGATCACCATTATTCCTGTCATTGCTCGACAGACTGGCTTTAGGACGTGTCCTTTGGCGCATCCACCCCAGCTCCCGGGCTTCTCAGCACTCCTTCCTTTCCTCCTTCTCTTCCAGCACAGTCTGCTCTCTCAGCTGACCTCCTCCTCCCCCTCCTCCTCCTTCCCTTTCCCTTTCTCCACCCTCTCCCTGTCAAGGGACGGCCTGACATTTTGTTCATTAGCCTAGCTGTTTAGTCGCAGGATGAGAAACTGGCCCTGAAAATAGAATTTGCATATCTCCCAGACAAAGGTTAAAAGTGCTCTCCTACCTGGAGGTCTGTCTGTCTCCAAGCTTTACCGTGACTGCTAGTGCCTGTGTGGGGAAAACAGGAGAGAGAAATGTACCCTTTTCAAATTCCAAACTCTGATAGTACTGCTGTTTAATGGCAGCAATGCATCAAAATAATGAATAATCTAAATTCTAGAAACCTAGATAGGAAAATAGACTTTGCCAAATAGGAAACCATATTTAACTCCAGCTTTCAGATTCAGATTATTCAAAAGAGCATATCAGTTAATAATAGTCTTGAGCATCATCAGTTCATCTGGAGACAGCATGATTTGGGGAAAGCACATTAACGGAATGTCTATGGAAATCCTGTAGGGCCAGCTGGTCCCAGGAGACTTCCAAGCCTTTCAGTTATTTCCTCTGGGGTTAAGGTTATATCACCACCATGAATTCGCCTCTGAGCAGTGAGTCTTTGTATCACACTGCTAGCTCATTGCCTTTTTGGTTCTTATTGGGGATTCATAAACTGTCTTCCATCAGCCTTTCATCAGTCTCAGTTACAGTTTTGTTGTTTTGCAATTATATGCTATTATCTGTACAGCATCTCGTCCCATCTTCTGAACTGACTTCCAAGCCCCATACTGAAAGGCATGTACTATTTTCTGTGCTATTGAAATGCCTCGTTTACACCCTCCCAGGTCCTTTAAAATCAAGGTCTAAAGCAAGGAGGGATGGCATCCATTGCTCAGAAAACCACCAACTACCTTCACTGATAACCAATTACAGTGTTAAAAGCTAAATCTTGTAAGCTTCCCCTCCTGCCCCACAGGGATAAAGAGTCTGGTGTTTGGAAACAAAGCAATCACTTAAAATGTAACAAGGCACATTCTCGAACTAATACCATGACTCACCCTACACATGCAGTATTGATATTTCAGATTATATTTAATTGAACTGAGGTTGCAGTTTATTTTCCAAACGCAAACATGTGTTTAATTAGAGCAAAATGTGCATCTCTATAACACTGAATTTTAAGTACCAGGTTCTAAAGTTTATTGATTGATGATTATTGTGGGGAAACATGAGCTCTTATGCATAAATCTTTTGACAGGAGCTGTCTGTCAAAAATAATGATCCTTTTAAAACTCATGAATAAATAATGATGCAGGTCCACTTTACATAAAAATACATACTCATTTACACTCTGTCCACTGAAATGAAATATGGTTATTTAAAATAATGACTCTGTGATGGGTGAGTAATGAAACATTATTAATTTAATACACATGGTATTTTATACTCACTTTCAAATTACATGCATCTATTTTCAATATTAACACATTAGGCTATTTCTTTTTTTTAAAGACCTCTAACAAAACGTCTGGTACTGAAAGTCCTTTCACGGATGAGATTGTGAATTTTAATTCTGCCATGCTGGGGTCTCATTTTGGACACAAGCCGGAAAGTAATAACTGGGCTGTCACTGTGGTGATGTTTTATTGTCTGCCCTGACTTGGAACATCAAGAAGGAACCACCTCCTTTTCCTCCCAAAGGAAAAAGCGTGACGAGTTGAGAAGGAGAGCCAGAACACCATTTGCTTTTCTTCATCTTTTCCCATCTGGAATTCGATTCTGTGAATATGTTTTTCTCTGATCTTTTCTTCCTTTATCCCACCCTGATTTTCTGTTTGCTGAGAAAGAGCTGGGGGATGATCCTGAAATTGGGTGCTTCTCTGAGCACTTTTATAGGAATTCAGGGACAGAGGTAGCCACTTTTCCTTTTAGATATGTAGAGTCACTCTTCTGCTTCACCCTCAGATTTTTTCCATTTCTTATTCCTGCCACTTTCTTTTTTCTCTAGTAATGACCCAACATCAGAAATGGTGGTATTGGGAAAGAGGGTCTGGTTAGGTTTGGAAAGCGGCAGGATGTAGAAGAGGACGACAGAGGATGAGATGGTTGGATGGCATCACCAACTCAATGGACATGAGTTTGAGTAAGCTCCGGAAGTTGGTGATGGACAGGGAAGCTTGGCATGCTGCAGTCCATGACGTTGCAAAGAGGCAGACACGACTGAGTGACTGAACTGAACCGAGGATGTGGGAAGATAGGAAAAAGAACCATTGCTCTGTTTCCTTTTATTCCATTTTTTCAAGCCATGCTGTCTACTACCTTAGAATTTCCAGTTGGCTTTAAAAAGCCTAGGTTTTTAAATATGAGAAATGATAATGGAAGTTTTTGTCACCATTTTACACAGGGAAATTGAACCACAACAAAATGACGTGCATTGTGTACAAATACACAGAGGCATTCCTACTCCCAAGCAAATAAACTCTTTGCCGGGAAACAAGTGTACAGTAAATACTACCATGTTCAGATTGATACTAAGCACTGTTCCTTGATGCCATTGTCCTGTTTTACCAACACAGGTTCTGCTGCCTCAACCACATGCCATTTTCCATACAGGAAATTGTGCATCCAAAAGAAAAAAAAACTCTTCCACATTTCTTTGGGCTGTGCTGGATTGTCACTGTTGTGTGCAGGCTTTCCCTGCTTGTGTTGAGCAGGAGGTACTCTTCGTTTTGGTGCACAGCTTATCTTTGTTGCTGAGCACAGGCTCTAGGCGTGCAGCCTTCAGTAATTGTAGCAGGCAAGCTCGGTAATCATGGTGTATGGGTTTAGTTGTTCCGAGGGATGGGAAATCTTCCCGGACCAGAGATTGAACCCATATCGCCTGCATTGGCAGGTGGATCCTTATCCATTTTACCACCAGGGGAGTCACTGTTCCAAGTTTTAAATCTGCTGTTTAAGTAACTCAACCAGTGTTGTTCAGCATATAAAAAGTTCCCACACTTGAAAGATAATGTTTTGACTTTTTTTTTCTAAATTGAAATCACCTGGATTAAAGAATTTTGTAAAACCCTTGAGATAGTTTTAGAATCCCCTGTCATGTTGCAGGAGAAAGCTTATGAGTACAGAGGTTAGAATGGGGTCTTAAAAGACATATAGCCAAGTGAAATTAATTTTAAATCTTTGGCTAAAGGTTAACTGTTTCTTAAAATAGATTTGAAAAGTGTCACCTTAAATGCTTTTCAAATCAGTGTTTCATACAAAAGAGTGATTCAAAGGGATGCATAAAAACATACATCTACAAATTGCTTGTTTATATATGCCTCTTATGTAATTATAAAGTGTAAATTCAGACACAGTATCAAGAAAGAGTTAGCTTCCACTAGCATATATATATATATATTTTTTTTTAATTGTCTTCACAGGAGACCCCTGAGATGAAAATTGAGATTATATTGTTTCATTGTGTGTCCTTTTTACTTTATTTATACAACTAGATTGGCTCTTTTCCTTCATATTATCTGACTGACAACTACGTACTCAAGTTACTCTTTTCTACACTACAGATTTTTGCTCAGTTGTGTCTAACTCTTTGTGACCCCATGGACTGAAGCCTGCCAGGCTCCTCTGTCCATGGGATTTTCAAGGCAAGAATACTGAAGTGGGTTTCCATTTCCTTCTCTAGGGGATCTTCCCAACCCAGAGATTGAACCCAGGTCTCCAGCATTGCAGACAGTCTCCTTACCACCTGAGCCACCAGGGAATTCATTTATAGGCCTTAACCAAGATATTATTCTAAACTTGTGTTATGACAACATACGTGTGTCATATGTGAAACGAATCACTAGTTCAGAATCAATGCATGTTATAGGATGCTCAGGGCTGGCATGCGGGGATGACCCAGAGGGAGGATAAAGGGAGGAGGGAGGTGGGAGGGGGGTTCAGGAGGGGGAACTTATGTAAACCCGGGGCAAATTCATATCAATGTATGGCAAAACCAACCAATATAATATTGTAAAATAATTTGCCTCCAATAAAAAACAAATTAATTACCTAAAAATAAAATAAAATAAAATAAACTTGTGTTATTAGATTTAAATAAAAGACACTTACATGAATTCTATTTTGTAGTACAATGCTTGTCAAATTGACAAGTCAACATGAAGTTAAAAAACGCTTGCTCCTTGGAAGGAAAGTTATGACCAACCTAGACAGCATATTAAAAAGCAGAGACATTACTTTGTCAACAAAGGTCCATCTACTCAGTCATGTATGGATGTGAGAGTTGGATTATAAAGAAGGCTGAGTGCAGAATTGATGCTTTTGAACTGTGGTGTTTGATATGACTCTTGAGGGTCTCTTGATTGGATCAAGGAGATCCAACCAGTCCATCCTAAAGGAAATCAGTCTTGGGTATTCATTGGAAGGACTGATGTTGAAGCTGAAACTCCAGTACTTTGACCACCTGATGTGAAGAGCTGACTCATTTGAAAAGACCCTGATGTTGGGAAAGAATGAGCACAGGAGGAGAAGGGGATGAGAGAGGATGAGATGGTTGGATGGCATTACCGACTTAATGGACATGGGTTTGGGTGAACTCCGGGAGTTAGTGATGGACAGGGAGGCCTGGTGTGCTGTGGTTCATAGGGTCGCAAAGCATCGGACATGACCGAGTGACTGAACTGAACTAAACTGAAGGTAATAAATGTTGCAGTTTGTGCTAAGCGCAACACTGAATTGGGCCAGAGAAGAAATTGCATTCAGACTTCCTTGGTGGATCAATGGATAAGAATCTGCCTGCCAATGCAGAGGACATGGTTTTGATCCCTGGTCCTGGAAGATTCCACATGCTATGGAACAACTAAGCCCATTCGCTACAACTACGAGCTTGCATGCTGCAACTCCTGAAAGCTGATCGCCTAGAGCCTGTGCTCTGCAACAAGAGAAGCCACCACAGTGAGAAAAGGAATCCCCACTACCGCAGCAAAGAGGAGTCGTCACTCACTGCAACTAGAGAAAGCCCGGGCATAGCTACAAAGACCCAGGTCAGCAAAAAAAATGATAATAACAATAATAAATAAAATTTTAAAAAACAATCACAAACAAGATAAAAAAAGATAACCACAAACCTATAAATTAATATTTCAGGATACCACATTCACCAGTGCTCCTCAAACAGGTCATAGAAACACCAGGCAAACAGGACATTATTGATTCAGACATTTCTCTTTACAATTTTAAGAATTTCTAAATACTCATGCCATGCAGGGGGTCTTTTATCTCTGAAAATGAATCTGTTCTAATTTATACCTTAGAGTGATCAATGCTGTCCCTGATTTTAGGTTGTCTCCAAAATAATACATTTTAATATTACAATTTTTGAAGCAATGGGAGCATGAAAGTAAAACTGACACATTTTATGCCAAGACCAAGTGGGACCATTGAACTGGCAAGTGACGGCCAAGGGTGTGACTGATATCACCCTTGATTTTAGAGAAAGCATATTTAATCTTTGGTCCAAAGACTGTGACTTGAGCCTTCTGGAGTCAATTTACTAATTTTTTGTTTGCTTTCTCAGCCATTTGTGCCGCCATATTGGTCACAGTACTAGTTCATGCAAAGATGAGAATTAATTACCCAGGACAAAGGTGCATAATGATAATTTAGCCTTTTAAAACTTGACAAATTAGGGAAAATTAATTCCATGGAGGCACAGAAGAAATCAAAATAAAATGATCATTTTTCAAAACAATAATTTATCTCCATCTGGTCTGCATGTGAGAATAAACAGACAAAATCTGACATTTGGGCTACTTGTTTCATATATTAATACATTAATTAGATATTTAATTTATTGCTTTTGTACCTCTGTGTCTTTGGTGATTCATATAGTTGAAATACCATTTTAGATGAAAACATGTTTTAAGGACTTTCTAATGAAAGCAAATCTTTCTAAGAGAAAAAGTTTTAAAATTAGCTTTGGCCCAGAAATCAAGAGCTGTGGCTTCTTGTACTCCTTGTTTTCTCATTTGTGTGACAAGTCATTGTCACATCCCAGGAGTCATTTAAAAATAAATAACCATAAAACAAAAAATAAAATTTAACAAAAGAATTCATGTATATGTACACACTGCTATATTTAAAATGAGCAACCAACGAGGACCTGCTATATAGCACATGGAACTTTACTCAGTGTTATGTGGCAGCCTGCATGGGAGGGGAATTTGGGGGAGGATGGATACATGTATATGTATGGCTGAGTCCCTTTGCTGTTCACCCGAAACTGTCACAACATTGTTAATCGGTTATACTTCAATATAAAATAAAAAGTTTAAAAAATATTACAAAAGCACATATTGTGTGAGTTTACACACATGAGGGACAAAGACAGAGCCATTAGAAGGACAGCAGCTCTCTTTGGGAGAGTGTAGTGATGGGAAGGGAGCAGAATAGGTTGTGAGATTGGTTGCCAGAAGTGATTTTTAAAATTTTGTTTGGGATTTTCTTTCTTTCATTTGTTTGTTTAATCTGGATGCTGGTTACATGGTGTGTTTAGGTGTTTTTTAATGCAGTATCCTATGGGTGCTTTTTTTAAAAAAAATTATTTTTTTATTGAAGCATACTGGATTTACAATTGTATTAGTTTTGGTTATATAGCAAAGTGATTCAGTTATATATACATATATATCTATTTTTTTCAGATTCTTTTCCCTTATAGGTTATTACAAAATATTGAGTATATTTCCCTGTGCTGTACAGTAGGTCCTTGCTGGTTGTCTATTTTATATATAGTTGTGAGTGTATATTAATCCCAATCTCCTAATTTATTCCAATATGCCTTTGATATGACACTTTTCTGTATGAATATTATATTTCATTTAAAATAAAAAATTTAAAGGAAGTTGAAGCAATTCTTTTTTTCTAAAGTTCTACTAGTCTGTGAAAACTGCCTTTTTATGATCAGTTCAGTTCAGTCGCTCAGTCGTGTCCGACTCTTTGCGACCCCATGAATCACAGCACGCCAGGCCTCCCTGTCCATCACCAACTCCCGGAGTTCACTCAAACTCATGTCCATCGAGTCGGTGATGCCATCCAGCGATCTCATCCTCTGTTGTCCCCTTCTCTCCTGCCCCCAGTCCCTCCCAGCATCAGATGACTTATTTCTCCAAGGGTAATCCATTTGTACAGACGTTTACCTCTCTTGGGGGTCATTATTTTTTAATAAAATGTGTTCCTTATATTTTCAAATTCCCCAAATCCTTCACATACACCAGAGCCTGTTTGCTGGGAACTGAGCTTTCCACGTCTCTGTAGTTGTTTCCCCACAGACCTTTTAATTTATGTGTTTTCTTCTCCTTTTTTCTGGATTGGGCTGGTTAATCGTGTCCCTTTTACTGGTGAGTTTCTTCCCCTCAAAAACACTACTGAAACGAACACTTAAAAATGGGTAAGATGGCAAATTTGATGTCATGTGTGTTTTAACAGAATCAACAAGAAGAAGAAGGGCTTCCCTGGGGGTTAAGAATCTGTCTTGCGATGCAAGGGACACTGGTACAGGCCCTGGTCCGGGAAGATCCCTTGTGCCAACGAGCATCTAAGCCCCTGCTCCACAAACCACTGAGCCCACGTGCTACAGCTGTGAAGCCGGGTGCCCAGAGCCCAAGCTCCATACCAAGAGAGACTGCCACAATGAGAAGCCCACGCCCCGCAGCAAAGAGCACTCCCCGCTCATAGCAGCTAGAGAAAGCCTGCGCGCAGCACCAAGGCCCACCGCAGCCAGAAAACACATGGGGAAGAGAAAGCCTGTCAAAGAAATGGTTTTCTTTAAAATAAAACAAAGGACTTGGATACATTTCTTTGTTCCATCATAGGTAATACATCAGTTCCCTCTCTTCATTTCTGCCTTCTGTTTTCCTTAGCTTTTTCTACTGCTCTCTTTTAAATTTATTGAGTCACATGCTTAATTCATCAATTTTTATTCTTTCATGCTTTCCTGATGGCTCAGCTGGTAAAGAATCCACCTGCAATGCAGGAGACCCCAGTTCGATTCCTAGACTGGGAAGATCCGCTGGAGAAGGGATATGCTATCCACTCCAACATTCTTGGGCTTCCCTTGTGGCTCAGCTGGTAAAGAATCCACCTGCAACGTGGAAGACCTGGGTTCGATCCCTGGGTTGGGAAGATCCCCTGCAGAAGGGAAAGGCTACCCACTCCAGTATTCTGATCTGGAGACAGTCCATGGACAGTCCATGGGGTCCACAACTGAGTGACTTTCACTTCATTTCACGTTTATTTATGAAAGTATTTGTGGCTGTAGCTTTTCCTCCAAGGATTGCTTTAGCTGCATCTCACAGGTTCTAGTTTGACGTATTTACATTATCACTTAAGACCCCTCCTCTAGGAAGTGCCCTATGTGTTCCCATGACACAATCCACTCACACACCATAACACTCTCACTGCATTATTAAGGTCTGCTACAGTCCATGCATGATAAAAAAATAACGCAAGTTACATATGTAATTTTAAATTTTCCAGTAGCCACACTAAGGTGCATTCAGAGAAACAGGTGAGATTAATCTTAAAGTTTTATTTAACCCAAGGTGTCCAAAATATTATCATTTCAATACATAATCAATAGAAAACCATTGTTAATTTAGTTTCCGCACCCAGTCTTCAAAATCTGGTGTGTTTCACACTTACAGGACATTTCAGTTTACACTGGCCCCAGTCTTAGTAGTTAAGAGCCTCTTATGCCTTGTGCAGGACTAATTCGTCTCCAGTCTAGCTGCCCATCTCTTGGCTCCCAGACTGCAAGCTGCCTGAAGGGCAGGCTCTCCTTTCCCTTCACATGGTGTTCATGGTGCCTCCCACGGTGTGAGACTGTGAGCCCTAGTGACGCTTTCCGGGCTAAGGGTTGGCACTACCCCTCCATCTATCCACCTGCTGCCCTTCACTGTCATTCACTCAGCCCATCATAAATCAAGTACTTTTAGGTGACTCAGGGACATCATTTTGGAAACTGAGGAATGTGCAGTAACAGATTTCTATTGCTTTTTACATTTTGCTGCTTCCTCCTCAGGGCTCACTCTTGAGACTGTCATTGAGTGTGACTTCCTGTAGCCTTCTCATCCTTACTTCTCATTTACTCATAATCTCCTGCAGGCTGGGAAAGAAACAGATAGTCAAGCTGCTAAGCTTTCAGTAAAGATCTGAATACCTGCATTCTGAAAGCTTAAGGCTGCTGGGAATCTAATCTTTAGATAAGGGAGGCCGTTGTATCAGTTCAGTTCAGTTCAGTTCAGTCGCTCAGTCGTGTCCGACACTTTGCGATCCCATGAATCACAGCACGCCAGGCCTCCCTGTCCATCACCAACTCCCGGAGTTCACTCAAACGCATGTCCACAGAGTTGGTGATGCCATCCAGCCATCTCATTCTCTGTCGTCCTCTTCTCCTCCCGCCCCCAACCTTTCCCAGCATCAGAGTCTTTTCCAGTGAGTCAACTTGTCACATGAGGTGGCCAAAGTATTGCAGTTTCAGCTTTAGCATCACTCCTTCCAATGAACACCCAGGATTGATCTCCTTTAGAATGGACTGGTTGGATCTCCTTGCAGTACAAGCGACTCTCAAGAGTCTTCTCCAACACCACAGTTCAAAAGCATCAATTCTTTGGCAATTAGCCTTCTTCACAGTCCAACTCTCACATCCATACATGACCACGGGAAAAACCATTGCCTTGACTAGACGGACCTTGGTTGGCAAAGTAATGTCTCTGCTTTTTAATATACTATCAAGGTTGGTCATAACTTTCCTTCCAAGGAGTAAGCGTCTTTTAATTTCATAGCTGCAATCAGCATCTGCAGTGATTCTGGAGCCCCAAAAAATAAAGTCTGACACAGTTTCCACTGTATTTCCATCTATTTCCCATGAAGTGATGGGACCAGATGCCATGATCTTTGTTTTCTGAATGTTGAGCTTCAAGCCAACCTTTTCACTCTCCTTTTTCACTTTCATCAAGAGGCTTTTGAGTTCCTCTTCACTTTCTGCCATAAGGGTAGTGTCATCTGCATATCTGAGGTTATTGATATTTCTCCCAGCAATCTTGATTCCAGCTTGTGCTTCTTCCAGCCCAGCGTTCCTCATGATGTACTCTGCATAGAAGTTAAATAAGCAGGGTGACAGTATACAGCCTTGATGTACTCCTTTTCCTATTTAGAACCAGTCTATTGTTCCATGTACAGTTCTGACTCTTGCTTCCTGACCTGCATACAGGTTTCTCAAGGGGCAGGTCAGGTGGTCTGGTATTCCCATCTCTTTCAGAATTTTCCACAGTTTATTGTGATCCACACAGTCAAAGGCTTTGGCATAGTCAATGAAGCAGAAATAGATGTTTTTCTGGAAATCTCTCGCTTTCTTCATGATCCAGCGGATGTTGGCAATTTGATCTCTGGTGCCTCTGCCTTTTCTAAAACCTGCTTGAACATCTGGGAGTTCACGGTTCACATATTGCTGAAGCCTGGCTTGGAGAATTTTGAGCATGACTTTACTAGCGTGTGAGATGAGTGCAATTGTGCGGTAATTTGAGCATTCTTTGGCATTGCCTTTCTTTGGGATTGGAATGAAGACTGACCTTTTCCAGTCCTATGGCCACTGCTGAGTTTTCCAAATTTGCTGGCATATTGAGTGCAGCACTTTCACAGCATCATCTTTCAAGATTTGAAATAGCTCAACTGGAATTCCATCACCACCACTAGCTTTGTTCGTAGTGATGCTTTCTAAGGCCCACTTGACTTCACATTCCAAGATGTCTGGCTCTAGGTCAGTGATCACGTTATCGTGACTATCTTGGTCGTGAAGATCTTTTTTGTACAGTCCTTTTGTGTATTCTTGCCACCTCTTCTTAATATCTTCTGCTTCTGTTAGGTCCATACCATTTCTGTCCTTTATCGAGCCCATCTTTGCATGAAATGTTCCCTTGGAATCTCTAATTTTCTTGAAGAGATCTCTTGCTTTTCCTATTCTGTTGTTTTCCTCTATTTCTTTGCATTGATCACTGAGGAAGGCTTTCTTATCTCTCCTTGCTATTCTTTGGAACTCTGCATTCAGATGCTTATATCTTACCTTTTCTCCTTTGCTTTTCACTCCTCTTCTTTTCACAGCTATTTGTAAGGCCTCCTCAGACAGCCATTTTTCTTTTTTGCATTTCTTTTCCATGTGGATGGTCCTGGTCCCTGTCTCCTGTACAATGTCACGAACCTCCATCCAGAGTTCATCAGGCACTCTATCTATCAGATCTAGTCCCTTAAATCTATTTCTCACTTCCACTGTCTAATCATAAGGGATTTGACTGAGGTCATATCTGAATGGTCTAGTGGTTTTCCCTACTTTCTTCCATTTAAGTCTGAATTTAGCAATAAGGAGTTCATGATCTGAGCCACAGTCAGCTCCTGGTCTTGTTTTTGCTAACTGTATACAGCTTCTCCATCTTTGGCTGCAAAGAATATAATCAATCTGATTTTGGTGTTGACCATCTGGTGATGTCCATGTGTAGAGTCTTCTCTTGTGTTGTTGGAAGAGGGTGTTTGCTATGACCAGTGCGTTCTCTTGACAAAACTCTATTAGCCTTTGCCCTGCTTCATTCCATGCTCCAAGGCCAAATTTGCCTGTTAATCCTGGTTTTTCTTGACTTCCTACTTTTGCATTCCAGTCCCCTATAATGAAAAGAACATCTTTTTTGGGTGTTAGTTCTAAAAGGTCTTGTAGGTCTTCATAGAACCATTCAACTTCAGCTTCTTCAGCGTTACTGGTTGGGGCATAGGCCTGGATTACTGTAATATTGAATGGTTTGCCTTGGAAACCAACAGAAATCATTCTGCGTTTTTAAGATTGCATCCAAGTACTGCATTTCGGACTCTTTTGTTGACCATGATGGCTACTCCATTTCTTCTAAGGGATTCCTGCCCACAGTAGTAGATATAATGGTCATCTGAGTTAAATTTACCCATTCCAGTCCATTTTAATTCACTGATTCCTAGAATGTCTATGTTCACTCTTGCCATCTCCTGTTTGACCACTTCCAATTTGCCTTGATTCATGGACCTAACATTCCAGGTTCCTATGCAATATTGCTCTTTACAGCACCGGACCTTGCTTCTATCACCGGTCACATCCACAACTGGGTATTGGTTTTGCTTTTGCTCTATCCCTTTATTCCTTCTAGAGTTATTTCTCCACTGATCTCCAGAAGCATACTGGGCACCTACCGACCTGGGGAATTCCTCATTCAGTATCCTATCATTTTGCCCTTTGATACTGTTCATGGGGTTCTCAAGGCAAGTATACTGAAGTGGTTTGCCATTCCCTTCTCCCGTGGACCACATTCGGCTGTGGTCCATGTGATCAGATCGACTAGTTTCCTGTGATTATGATTTCAGTCTGCCCTCTGATGTCCCCTCACGATACCTACCTACCATCTTATTTGGGTTTCTCTTACCTTGGTCGTGGGATATATCTTCACAGCTGCTCCAAGAAAGCGCAGCCGCTGCACCTTACCTTGGATGAGGAGTATCTCCTCAAGGCCGCCCCTCCTGACCTTGAACGTGGAGTAGCTCTTCTCGGCTCTCCTGCGCCCGCGCTGCCACCGCCTGTTGGACGTGGGGCAGCTCCTCTCGGCCGCTGGCCCTGGCCTCAGGCGTGGGGTAGCTCCTCACGGCCGCGCCTCTTTGCCTTGTCGGTTGCGCCGGGGCCGGCGTCTCTCGTGTCTACGCTGCCGTACCTCATCTTAAAAAACCTTAACTTCAGGAATCACTTCAAATTTTTACAGTGCCCTTACACAAGAACAGGTGTTACTTTAGCTGGATCCTCAGAAGTTTTTTTGCTGATTTTTAGTCTCTTTATGTCCAAGAGTTTTCAAAAACAACCTTGTTACCAACTCAGATATTCTCTTACAGAACATTTGCTCACAAGACTATTCTTTTTTTTTTTTTTTAAGCTCATATGTATTTCCCTGTAATTTCTACACAAATGGAAGTCCTGAGACTTTCAAATGGACAAGCAATTAGGTCTACTTTGGTGATTCTTTTTTTTTTTTAATTGGAGGATAATTGTTTTACAGTGTTGTGGTAGTCTCTGCCACACATCAACTGGAATCAGTCATAATTTTATAATATATATCTCTCTTCCCTCTTGAGCCTCCCTCCTCCTCCCATCCAACCCCTCGAGGTCATCTCAGAGTGTGAGGCTGGGCTCCCTGTGTTACGTAGCAGCTTCCTGCCACTTATCCATCCTACACATGGGTGTGTACATATGTCAGGGCCGTTCTCTCTATTTGTCCCACCCGCTCCTTCCCTGGCCAAGTCCACAAGTATGTTCTCCACGTCTTTGTCTCCATTTCTTCTCTGTAAATAGGTACCTCAGTGCTATTTTTCTAGGTTCCATATATATGTGTTAATATATGATATTTGTTTTTCTCTTTCATCCTTCACTCTGTATAACAGGCTCTAGGTCCAGCCACCTCACTACAAACGATTCAAATCCATTCCTTTTCATGGCTGAGTCATATTCCATTCCACATATGTACTATAATTTCTTTATCCATTTGTCTATTGATGGATAGAGTTGGACTGTGAAGAAATCCGATTGCCAAAGAATTGATGCCTTTGAACTATGGTGTTGGAAAAGACTCTTGAGAGTCCCTTGGACTGCAAGGAGATCCAACCAGTCCATTCTAAAGGAGATCAGTCCTGGGTGTTCGTTGGAAGGACTGATGCTAAAGCTGAAACTCCAATACTTTGGCCACCTCATGCGAAGAGTTGACTCACTGGAAAAGACTCATGCTGGGAGGGATTGGGGGCAGGAGAAGAAGGGGATGACAGAGAATGAGATGGCTGGATTGTATCACCGACTCGATGGACATGAGTCTGAGTGAACTCCGGGAGTTGGTGATGGACAGGGAGGCCTGGCATGCTGTGATTCATGGGGTCGCAAAGAGTCGGACATGACTGAGCGACTGAACTGAACTGAACTGAGGTTACTTTTATATTCTGGTTGTTGTAACTAGTGCGGCAATCAACGTTTGCATACATGTGTCTTTTTGAATTGTGGTTTTCTCAGAGTATATGCCCAGTAGTAAAATTGCTGAGTCATATGGTAGTTTTATTCCTTGTTTGTTAAGGAATATCCATACTGTTTTCCAAAGTGACTGCATCAATTTACATTCCCCATACTGGTGGTTCTTACCTTCAGCTTTGTGGTGAAGACCAGAGTGATCTAAAGATCTTTGTGTAAAACATGTTCACACACTCTCTTGGGAGGTTCTGATTCAGTCAACCTGAACAGACTAAGGCAATGGTATTTTTGCACTCTTAACAGATGATGTGGATGTACAGTTAGGTTTGAGAAATATGCCTACACCTTCTACATGACAGCCCTTCCCTTCCACACATGGGGACATGGTCATCTGCGCACTCTCCTTTCTAAGCCACACAGCTCTGGTTTCTTCAACTGTTCTTGGGTAGGCCTTGGTTTGTACATTTCTCATCACTTAGATCATCACCCTGAACTTAACTTTCATAATGTGCTTTTTAAATGTGGCAACCAAGCATTGAACTCCAAGCTTAGATTTGGTCCCACTAGAGTGGGATTGACTTGTTCTCTCCCTTTGTTTAGATTCTGGGCTTCACTTGTTGCAGTCTAATGATAAGCCTGCTTGGGTCACATTATAATGTTGTCTGATACTGACTTTATAGCCAGTTGTAAGACATAGGACTTTTTACCTGATTTTTCCTTCATTCCTTTCTGCCTCTGTGCCTACCAGCATTTCTCTCTCTTTCATCAGTAACATTTGAGTGTTACTTGGGGTTTGGCCCTGAGGATTAAGAAAGAATCAAGACAGACACAGTTCCTGCCTTGCCAGAGTCAGGATTCAGACAAACAAAGCGGCAATTATGTCTTAGACTAGTTCTCACCTCTGCTGTGCTGGTGAAACTGATTTATGAGCACCTCAAACTCGAGCCAGAAAGGATAAAGGGCTGTTGACAGAACTCTTGAGGGAGTCTGTCATCTTGCTCACATGGAGAGCCAGGATCTCTCTTGAGTGAGTCAGGCAGGTTCTGGCATCTGTATTTAACAACACCTGGAAGGGCTCCTTAAGTCAAAACTTTATGGGCACAGCCAGAACATCTGACAAGAATGATGGGACTGGGATTGTGGAGTAAGAACTATAAACATTTTATCACATAGTCTTATATTCTCCAGTCATGACTGCCAGGCTGGTAGGGGTAACCATCTCAATTCTGGTCCCTCTGAATCCCCTTTTCTTTGTCCCCCGATGACCATAATGAAGGGTCTGGACCATGATTGATTCAAGATATATCACTGTTCTCAGTGAGCCATTATTTTGCTTACAGAATGTTTTTGCAGTACCTAGCCTTGTATTCCTTTCAGACTCTGGTTGCCTGTTGTGCCACGTGATACAAAGGGCTGTGGGCTGCTGCTGCTCTTTGCTTTTCAGTCCTGAAGGCTCTGTGTGTGTGCTTTGTGTATTCCCTTTGCTAACTCTCTCTGAGGGTTAACTGTTCTATGTGTTCCTGCGACTGAGGGAGCGTTTTCAGTTCCCTTTCAATGCAAGGGCCTCTTGTTCATCAGTGACCTAAAGCCAGACCAACTCACAGTGCCCTCTTGGGCACCTCCTGAAACACTTCTTGGCAGCAGTAGCCCTGAAACCTTCTCTGCCTATGCCCGGCAACCAATGTTTGGTGTGTGATGCCTACACTGTCCCTGGAACATTTCCTCTTCTAGGTTGGGACTACAATTACAAGTCTGTCAAGACTGTTTTGAGTCTTGATTCTATCATCTATCTCAGTTTTCTGTTTCTGAAAATGTCATAACCATGGCTCCTTCAGTGTTAGATAAATTTGGAACCAAAACGCTGGCAGTTTTGGATAGAGAACTGAGAACACAATCAGATACCTCTAAGTGGATATCCACGTTCTATTTTGTTATGGCCATTCGGCGAGTTCTCAGGTTTTGGCTGGAGCTTTATGCTGTGAACATAATATATCATAAAATATAAAATACATACTGAAAATTACCGTAAACAAAAACATACAGTTTAATAAGCTACCACAGAGTAAACTGTGTAATTTCTTCTCACATCAAGAATAGAAACTTTTCTCCCAGACACTACCTGATCCTTGTCCTTTTCTCCTATTCTAGAGTGGTTACCACTGTCCTGATTTTTATGACAGGCTACCACCAACAGGGCACTGCATAAACAGAAGACTGATACACACTCCAGTCTTTCTGTGAAAAAAGCTTACTTACTTGTCCTGGAGCTTCAGCCTGAGAGGCAGTTTCAGGTCTGTCATGTATCCAAAGGCTGCAGTAATGCTCTCAGGGAATGCAGGCTGGGGTCACCATCTTTGTGCTCTTCTTCAGCCTCACTAATGAGGACCGAGAGAGCAGCTCTATGGTACTTTGCAGAAAAGAGCTTATTCACTCACTTGGAGACCTGATTTTTACAATAGTTGCCCAGAGGATACCTCAAGATCTTCTGGTCTAAAGGCCAGCAGGTATTATGATTGTGGTCCTATAGGACTATATATATTTGCATACATTAAAAACTGCTGCCTGAGGCTCAATGACCCACCTTGTGGAATAATGGAAATAAAAATAAACAAGTAGAACCTAATTAAATTTAAAAAGCTTTTGCACAGCAAAGGAAACTAAAAACAAGTTGAAAAGACAACTCTCAGAATGGGAGAAAATAATAGCAAATGAAACAACTGACAAAAGATTAATTTACAAAATATACAAGCAGTTCATACAACTTAATACCAGAAAAAGAAACAACTCAGTCAAAAAGTGAGCAAAAGACCTAAACAGACCTTTCTCCAAAGAAGACATACAGATGGCTAATAAACACATGAAAAGATACTCAATATCACTCATTATTAGAGAAATGCAAATCAAAACTACAAGGAGATATCATCTCACTCTGGTCAGAAAGATCATCATCAAAAAATCCACAAAAAACAAGTGCTGGAGAAGGTTGGAGAAAGGGAACACTTTTGTACTGCTGGTGAGAATGCAAGCTGATACAGCCACTATGGAAGACAGTACGGTATGGAGATCCCTTCAGTTCAGTTCAGTTCAGTCGCTCAGTCGTGTCCGACTCTCCGCGACCCCATGAATCACAGCACGCCAGGCCTCCCTGTCCATCACCAACTCCCGGAGTACACTCAAACTCATGTCCACAGAGTCGGTGATGCCATCCAGCCATCTCATTCTCTGTCGTCCCCCTCTCCTCCCGCCCCCAACCTTTCCCAGCATCAGAGTCCTTTCCAGTGAGTCAACTCGTCGCATGAGGTGGCCAAAGTATTGCAGTTTCAGCTTTAGCATCAGTCCCTCCAATGAACATCCAGGATTGATCTCCTTTAGAATGGACTGGTTGGATCTCCTTGCAGTATAAGTGACTCTCAAGAGTCTTCTCCAACATCACAGTTCAAAAGCATCGATTTTTCGGCGATCAGCTTTCTTCACAGTCCAACTCTCACATCCATACATGACCATGGGAAAAACCATAGCCTTGACTAGACGGACCTTTGTTGGCAAAGTAATGTCTCTGCTTTTTAATATACTATCAAGGCTGGTCATAACTTTCCTTCCAAGGAGCAAGCGTCTTTTAATTTCATGGCTGCAATCAGCATCTGCAGTGATTTTGGAGCCCAAAAAAATAAAGTCTGACACTGTTTCTACTGTTTTTCCATCTATTTCCCATGAAGTGATGGGACCAGATGCCATGATCTTTGTTTTCTGAATGTTGAGCTTCAAGCCAACCTTTTCACTCTCCTCTTTCACTTTCATCAAGAGGCTTTTGAGTTCCTCTTCACTTTCTGCTATAAGGGTAGTGTCATCTGCGTATCTGAGGTTATTGATATTTTTCCCAGCAATCTTGATTCCAACTTGTGGTTCTTCCAGCCCAGCGTTCCTCATGATGTACTCTGCATATAAGTTAAATAAGCAAGGTGACAATATACAACCTTGACGTACACCTTTTCCTATTTGGAACCAGTCTGTTGTTCCATGTCCAGTTCTAACTGTTGCTTCCTGACCTGCATACAGGTTTCTCAAGAGGAAGATCAGGTGGTCTGGGATTCCCATCTCTTTCAGAATGTTCCACAGTTTCTTGTGATCCACACAGTCAAAGGCTTTGGCATAGTCAATGAAGCAGAAATAGATGTTTTCCTGAAACTCTCTTGCTTTCTCCATGATCCAGCAGATGTTGACAATTTGATCTCTGGTGCCTCTGCCCTTTCTAAAACCTGCTTGAACATCTGGGAGTTCACAGTTTACATACTGCTGAAGCCTGGCTTGGAGAATTTTGAGCATGACTTTACTAGCGTGTGAGATGAGTGCAATTGTCTGGTAGTTTAAGCATTCTTTGGCATTGCCTTTCTTTGGGATTGGAATGAAGACTGACCTCTTCCAGTCCTGTGGCCACTGCTGAGTTTTCCAAATCTGCTGGCATATTGAGTGCAGCACTTTCACAGCATCATCTTTCAAGATTTGAAATAGCTCAACTGGAATTCCATCACCTCCACTAGCTTTGTTAGTAGCTTTCTAAG